>NW_006264075.1:75599-85014 GCF_000469605.1 Apis dorsata
TTCTTGAATAAATTTGTATTAATTTCGACGTTATTCAAGTTTCGATTTCAATACTTGTTTTGATAATAAAATTTTAAATTTGGAATGTAAATTTACAGAAGATGATGCAAGATTAATAGAAATATTCTTTGATTTATTGTTCGAATAAAGTAAAATAGATTATTATTATTGTTTTTTTTTTAAATTGAGGATTGTAATTTGCAAATGGAAGATTTTTTTTCGAAAATTCGTTCGTTAACTTTGTGTATGATTGTTAATAATTGATCGAAGGATTTTTGTGAAAAAAGTTTGTGATTTGAAGTTATGTTGAAGCCATTATGTTGTTTCGATTATTTTTGCAAAATTGAATAATTAGAATGTTGCAAAATATATTTATTCAGGCTAATTTTATTATTATAAAAATGTTTGAAAGTATAAAAAATTTTATGTTTTTATGCTCTCTTTTCTGAAACATTTTTCTTTCGTTTTCGAAAAATAACTAATTTTTATTTAAACAAATATAAAAAACATACACTAAAAATGCTCAATTCGTTATTATTACAATAAGATTTACATAATAAATAAATTTATAAATTTTCACTATTTATTTAACTATTTATTTAGCAACATTTAAAAATTTGTACAGTGAAACGCGATTTCTGGAAAAAATTTTCATCAAGAATTCGTAGATTATAGAATTTGAACGAAATAATTACGAGGGCCAGATTTCGCAAATGAAAAAGAAAAAAAAAAAATACACATTCGAATTTCAATTTACTTTATCAATTTCAATCAAAAAACACGAATCAATGTTTCACTTATATTACTTTCATTTATAAAATAATAAAAAAAAAAATACTTTCACATTACACCAACCAATTTATAACTTATCCGATATGTTCAAATTTTAATTCACAATCGATCATTTGAATTCGTTATTTGTCAAACGATCTATTCCATTTTTTCGTTATTTTATATAAACGTGCATTGAACGAATGAGCTATGAATATGAACATGAAAAATACTTTCCCATAAAAGTGTGTCGCAATATCGTGCACGATGCTCGTTATCGATATAATAAATATTTCGTATACACGAGCTTAATTCGTTATATCAATTAATTATATATAATGCATACAATATATGTATATATATTATATATATAATCAATATAAATTAACCATTATATATAATATATATATATATATACATATAAGTACTATATATCGCTCGTACGAAACATACCAACATCAATCAACAGACATTACACGTGTATACTTAACGTAGATGTGGAAAGCATATAGTGTTACAGGCAATGTCCGAATATTACAGGCACTTTTAGAAAACCCAATGAGCCAGCAGCTTGCATAGACGAAACCAAAATCAGAATAGATAAGTAGCGCGAGGAAGAAAGAGAGAAAGATAGAGATAGATAAATAGACAAGATAATCAGCTAAAAAGAAATAGAAGAAGACTTTTCAAGAAAGGGTTAAAAAAAGAGAAAAAAATAAAGATAGAGCTAGAAAGAGAGGGAATGGATAAAGAAAGAGAGGGGAGGATGGAGAGAGGGTGGAGAAGGGAAAGATAAGTAAGTAAGAGTGAAAGGAGAGAAGAGACGGGCATAATACAGAAATATTACGGAATATTCGATATTTCATTATCGAGAATCATTATGCAGCAGCAGACCGAGAGACGAACTAAAGAGACGATAAGAAAGTAGAGAAAAGCTCGCCAGAATACACAAAATCGATATCAGACCATCAGACAACTTCGACACAAGAAATATTCGTGGATACGTTCGTAATATAATAATATAATATAATATATTAAACAGCAAGAAAAGAAAAAAAGAAACATAGCGAATCTAGATGTGTCTTCTCTCATATGCCAAGTGTCTCTGCATTAATAATAATAAATAAACACTAATAAATAGTAATAACGAGTAAAGAACATAAACAATAAAATAGTGATATTAATAAAAAATTGTAATAATACGGCACGACGTCATGCAAAGTGAGTAAAAAGATCGTCTATTTGCGGTAATAGTGATGCGAGTAGCTTTGAGATGGATCTAATTGGAGAGAAAGAGAAACGATCTTTTCCTACGCCGAACGTCACCGCGAATGTGAATTATGATCGTGTGTGTGTATGTATCGTGTCTGTGTGCCGTGTATAAAAACGTGGATCGAGACAAGGATCGTGGAATTTAAGCGAAGTTAAGCGGTCTCTCTCACTCTGTTAGAATTAAAATTTCTTCAAGGATCTTGCCAATGGACGACAGTGTGTGCTTGCTTTTGTCGGACACACGTTCAACACATTCGAGACCAAAAATTGGGATCAAAAATTGAAGAGGATATCGATTTTCGTTTCCAACGAAATTCAAAATGATTCTTCTTGAGAAAATAGTTTACGATAAAATGGAAAATTCTCTTCTCCTGGTCTTGAATGTGTTAATAGAGCGAGTAATGTTCTCCATCGAAAAATACGACATTCGAGAAATATTGAATGTTACAAAGTTTCAAAGGAATTTAACACGATAGAGAAGGCAATACGTAACGATATTTCGATATAAGGAGTTTCGAGTCCTAGTTTCGAATGATATCGATCGAGAATGTCGAGGATGTCAATGAGAGAGTGAGATAATTTAATCAATTTCTGGACTATTCACTCGAAAGTATCCTCGCTCGCTAAAACATCTAACGTGAATTTGACAAAACCAGCTGTGCACTATTTAATCGCCATCCCCTCCAATGTTTTAATGATACGACTTTTCTATTCAGCTTAAAAATACCCCAGTTGCCAATGAATCATGTGCAAACTAGCAGGAGAGCAGTGGCGTTTCATGGATGAATCGAAGGCAAATTACTACTATGGACATCGGTACCAGTACATCATTAATGGATTAAACTATAAAAGGTACGCCGGCGTGTCATCATCAAAAAAGCAGAACGAGCGTTTATCTTGATAGAGAGTATAATTTTATATCAAATTTTACATATTATAATTGAAAGAAACTTGTAAAAGAAATAAATTGAAAAGCTTTTTGCTAAAATGTTTCATAAGATAAAATTGTTAAACTTATTAATTAAGTTAAAAGTTTAGCTCTTTTTTTTTTAAAAAAAGATGATAGTATGTATCATAGAAAAAAAAATGTAAAAGATTCATTTTGTAATAATATTTATAATATATTATGTTTGAAAAAAATTTTAGAGGACAAGAAAATTAATTACTTTAATTTAGATTTATTTTCCTATATGTGCTATTTTAATTAGACAAATACGTATTATTAGAAAATTATAAATTGAGTTTGATATGCAAATTTAATTATACATAACTCTTTTCTTTATGCAGAAACATTCAAAATCTAAGATTTCTTAAAAATATTACATAATATGAAGATATTACATAATATGAAGATATTAGAATGAAGATATTAATTTTTAATATCACAATAAAAATTGAATCATTTATATAATTCTCTAAATACTGTTCACATATTGAAAAAAATATGAATATGGTTTTAAATAATTACATTCACAATGAAAATAAAAAGAAAATTATTACTTTAAAAAAAAATAAATTTACAGTAAACCTTACATTCATTATTACTCTCTAATATATTAATTTAATATAATTATATTCAACGTTTAAAACGAAACGAAAAAGGAATTACATCTTTAACGTTCGCATTTAAATTATCGAGAAACTAGGGAAACGTTCAAAACTTAATTTCCCAAGTTTCAAGCAACGGGCTGAACAACTAGAAAGAAAACTCTAGCTGCTCGAGAGAATAGTAATTTCGTGGAGAAGAGGAGGAGGAGGAGGAGAAGGAGAGTTGTTGGCGTCTATCTAGCAGGAACGTGATTATAATTAACGAAGATGAGACGCGATTCTTGCATCGATTACTTCTAGTTCCCTGCTCCCGCCCAAGATTCGAAGCGACAACTCCTTTCTTCCGGCCGAAACAACGTCGTCTTTCTTTCCTCATTATGAAACCTGGAAAATGGGACAAGTGCGACGAGGTATAGATTAAAGAGAAAAATTCAATATTTTCCCCCTTCTTTTTCTTTCTTTCTTTTTTTTTTTGTTCTTCTTCGAAAAATGTTACGACCTCTTTTCCTTTGCGATGCTTCGCTTCGAATTTGTGTTCGGTATCAAATTCATTTTCGTTCGATGCCTCGTGGAAATAGTTGCCAACGGAACGGAATTCTTTAGCGAGGTAAAATTTTAACGAAACTTGAAACGGCAGCGTTTCGAGAGAGAACACTTGCTCGGTTATCTGGTTAAAAGGATATTTCGTTAAAGTTGGAATTTATATTCTTTATTGTACTCGAATCTTTTCATATTACTCGATTTTTGCTATTCGATTTTCGTCGTTTAATTCGAAACGAAAATCATTTTCCATGCAATATAGTGTCGATTGTGTGTGATAATCATCGAGTGATATAAAAAAATACAAGAAAAAAAATAGGATAATAAAGTGGCTTGGAGAATGAGCTTTGCACTTATCGATGATTGACCGATATTCATTTTGGAATTTTTAAAATTAATTAAATTCTTTTAAAATTATAAAGTTTACGATTATTGGCATATTTAAATATATCATATTAAAATATATTTAATAATTATATATATTGAAATTTATTTTAAATAAAAAATACGACAGTTTCTTTTTTAAGCAATTTATAAAGGAAATATGAAGTAGAGATTATTATCGAAATAAAAAAAAAATATGGATAATTATATCAATTGGACATCTAATTGAAATTTTATTCAAATAATTAATTGCGTTTAATGTTAGGAGAGTAAATGTTATTCGCTACTTTTTAGATATTTAATTTTCTTTCCGATTTACTGCGCTCTCATTGTTCTCTTTTAATTGTGAGGTAATCTTTCTCGGTTGTTGGAAAAAATTGGTCGATATCACAAGAATAATGTAGGCCTTTTTTAACCGAGAATGCTCTATAATCTCTACAAAGCGAAAGCTTCAATTCTTTGAAGTGCGAATATTAAAAAGAAAAAAAAGAAAAAAAAAAAGAAAAAAAAAAGATCAAACTAATTCTAATTGAAGAATAGTTAAAATTGTAAAATAGTTTTATAAGGAAGATAATTTAATATGTGATGAGTAAATTAGAGGAAAAAAAAATATTAACAAATTTGAAAATGATTATTTTTTCAAAATAAATTGAATTAAAATTAAGATATTTACTTTATATTTATATTCGTTTTATTTATATTCGTGATTGAGTTATAAATTCAAGAGTTTAATTAAAGAAAGTTCAATTCAATTAAGATTTTAATTAGATTAAGCTAAATTTAGAAGAATATTTCGAAATTTTTATTATAAAAATTCTAAACTTCAAATTTTTCATAAAAATATAAATCTTGAATTATAAGTTTATTCTGATTTTCAAAATTGTTAAAAAGAATAATATTGTAGATAAAAATTCATAATTTTCAAAGATATTGAATTATGCTAAAACGCATTATATGCAAATTATAATTTAAGAATTAAAATAACACGTTTAAAATTGAATCGAGTTTAGCTAATATTCTGATTCTACAATGATATTATTTAATTGATTCTTCGATGATGAATCAGGGATCATGAAGATGATTGTGTTCATTTCATTTCATTAATAGCAATTAATTTCAAAATCATTGACGATGACTATTTGTATGATGTGTACTGATCATTCAATGATGAAATAATTCATTATTTTTGTACAAAGAGAAATTATCTCGTCGTAAAAGAACTTTTTTTTTTTTACAAAAGAAGAGAAAAGACACTTTTTTTGCTCAAATATATATAAAATTATCCATTATACTTCTCATTTATTCATAATTATTTTCTTTTCCATTTTTCCCTTCTCTTTCACTCAGCAATAATAATTTTAAAAATAATAAAAAAAAAAATTTTACGAAACGAAAAATCACACGTAAAAATTAATTTTAACAAAGTTTATGACGTTATTCCTCACTTTGTATTCGGCCAGTCGATTGTTCTCATCATTTCGAATTCCATAAATTTCTCAATTCGTCCACAGACAGCATTAAAAACTACCGGCTCTCATTTATTACAATGTCCATTGTAGATACGTGGCGAATAACGAGGATTTTCTTAATTGTTTACCAAGGGGGTTGAATTATTACCTACAGGATTACAATGGTCTGCTAGATTTGAAATTCACAATGGACATGGTTATATAATTAATAAATATACGATTAAATGTATACGTTGTTAATTAAAAATTTATCGTGTCACATTTCCAGTATAACTTCCGGTTCGTTGATGAGGAAAGAACGACAACTGTATTTTTTTATTTTATCATGGAAAATATTTTGAAATGATAGAATAATTTTTGTGCAAATTTATATATTTGTAAAACATTTTTAATTTCTTCTTTAAATTTGTTGGATTATTTTAAATTTTGACAAAGGAATTATATATATTTTTAACAATTCAAAAAGATTGTGCAAGAGAGCAAGGATTATAGTTTTTAAGTTTTCATTGTATAAAATGTATTTCACAAATAACAAGATTAATTCTGAATTCTTCTATTTTTTATTGTTTCAAAACTATAATTTGATTTAATCATATCTGATAAATTTATATTACTATTGTTTAGGATAGAATATCAGATATTAAAATTTTGATATTAAGAAACTTCAAGTACTTTTCAATATTAACATTATCACAATGTTCTAATAAATTTTATAGCAAATTGATGCATCCCGAGTTTTATAAATAAAGATGTATATTTTTATTTTTATTTGACGATGCACAAAATTCTAATCTTTCTATCAAAAAAAAAAAAAAAAAATAAAAAAAATGTTTGTCAAATTCACGTTGTTTTAGAAGCACGTATCATAGCACAAAAACGAATGCCTTCTATTCGGTTTGTTTATCCTTTCGTTGCTAGATCATTCTACTTTTATTTTTCATCGCTTTTTCATCCACGTCACTGTATTCTATTTTTAAAAATTATTTCGAAAAAGCTATTGAAGACAAATGTCGTATTTCTTAAAATAAATTATACAAAATATCAATCCCTCTTTACAAAACAATTAATAATAAATTTTAATATCTCTAATCAATTAATTTTTCTTGTAAAACGCGATCGATTAAAATTTTCATCGAAGAAATTTATTTCTGAATAAGTATATGTGAATATGTTTGTATATGTATTATATATGCGTGTCTTTGTGTAAATCAGCACATTAATTGGTAAATATACGAAATATTTCAGATATAACAGTGAAATATAGAAGTATATATTGTGCAGAACAGACTGTGAAATATATATATATAAATATATATAGCCACGTAGATTGAAAAAAGATGAGAGAAGGAACAGCGAAGGGACAGTTGAAACTTTGGGAGCAGGAAAAAAAAAAAGAAATAATTATTATAACAATAAATAAATTTTCAATTTGGATTCGTTCTCTGAATTGGATTTTAATGCGAGTTATTAAACTATTTTTAATTTTATAGAAATACTGATTTCATAAATTATTCAAACGATATCAGCCATTGTTATATATTTATATATTTGTACGTTGTTATTAATGAGATACAATTCAATAGTATTTCGATATAGATATTTTACCCATGATATTAAATTACTACACTATAAAATTAAGATATTATAATCTTATGAAAATTAATTGAATTCAATCAAATTATTGATTTCGAGTATTTTATTACGAAATAAATAAATTTGAAATTCGAGATTATATAGGTTCCAACTTCGTTCTCAAAACAAAACAATATAAATACAGAATTTAAATATTACAATTTAATTTTCATCTTTATCCATCAAGGATCAAAATTAAAAATTAGAAAATGTCTACTTTCGATGAAATGTTTATTATCGTTAAATCGTTTCTGTCGTTTCTTCTTTAAATTAAAAAAAAAAAAAAACTAAGAAAACACACGAGTCAACAGAGCAAAGAAGAAATCGAAAATATAGTAGCGTTAGATTTCTTCGACATCGATGATCTCTCTAACGAGATCACGTTGCGCCGGAAGACAAGGCCGAGTTACGTGTAAAATACAAATTCCAGGGATTCGTGAGACGCCGGAAGCAGAGGTACGTGAAAACGAAGAGGAGGAAACGAGCGTCAAGTGTTCTTAGCGGGCACTGAGACGAAGCAGTTCGAACGTGACTGGTAAAATAACAAATGCTTCTGCAATACCAAGATATCGAAGGGGATAAAGTTAAAGCTTGTTACATTTCTTCCCTTATTGTCTCATCAACTATTACTTATAAGTATAAATATTTGTCTAAACGAATCTGTGAAGAATTCTTTGTATGTATTCAATTATATATTTAGCACGTGTATCAAAATATTTTTGTGATACAATTCATAATGCATAATTATAATAAAAATATATATTAATGTTATTAATGTTGTTATATCGAAGTATAAATATTGTTAAAGAAAGATTGATGAGAGAAAATTATTCCATGTTTAATTGTAGATTAATTAATTAATCTTTGATATTCTATATAACATTCTGTATAATATTTAAATTTTCTTATAAATTTTTATAAAAAAAAAATTTAAATTTATAATACATTAATTATATATGTATATACATATATATTTCTTTTTCAGCAAATTTATAAAACTTTCATTTACAATGTTAAAAATGATAAATTTTTTTTAACATAAATAATATGAAATTTTCATAAAAACTTAAAATAAGAAGTAAATATTTATATTTTTTATTTCTTAATATTATTTTTAATTTATGAATAGAGAAAAGTATGACTAGATAAAAAGTATAAACTAGAAAAATTTAAATTATCAGCATAATTTGGTTTTCATATTATATTTATAAATATAATATTCTCTAAAATAAATATTGATTATATGTTCTAATTACATTCTTAGCGAAAGCGATTTTGCAAATGTGTGATTTGTTACATGCAATATTTGTTACATACAAATATTTTAATAAAAAAAGAAAGAAGAAAAAAGAGCGCATAATAATGATATAAAATATGTTAATTTAGTTATATATAATTGATAATAAATAACAAAAAATAACAAAATTAATATTTTAATATTACAATGCTAATATTAATTAGCATTGTAATTTTTTCATTACTTCAGTAATTATTAAATAACTATTAAATATGTCATATAAATTAAAAAAAATAAATTGTTAATGTATTAAGAATGTAACGTTATTATGAAAATAAATATTTTTTAAATTTTATTTCATAATTATTATATTTTACCTAATTTTTTCTTTTCCCAAAATTATTTATTAATGATTAATTTTTGAAAATAAAAATTCAATTACAATTTCTTGATAATTAAAAATTAAAAAATGAAATGAAAATTGATTTAACATTTTGTAAAAGATCCTTAAATCCTTTGTAAAAATTTTACCAAATAAATGAAAGTATTATAAATTTAAATT
>NW_006264075.1:85187-99368 GCF_000469605.1 Apis dorsata
AAAATGAAAAATAACGATCAAAATAAATTATAATAAAGAAATGTAAAATATACAACACACAACAATTTATACATTGCTATATTATTCTGTCCTTTTTTTAAAATGAAAGATATTTCATGATTTTAAATTTTATATTTACTGTACTATTTTATAATTAAAACTTATTTGTTCAAAAACAAAAGTAACAAATTTCTATGCATTAATCGTTATCTATCATTATTATATCAATAATTTTCTCTCACAAAAAGTTAAACAAATTTTTCATTAATTCCCAATTACAAATCGCATAATCAATTACCATTCAAATCTATCTAAAATACAATGTAGTCGAAATTAAAGAAAAAAAAAAAAATTAAAAAACAAAAAAAAATACAAACCCAGGTTAAAATCTGGATTAACATTTTCTGGAATTTGTATTTTAAACACATAACGCGTTTTCCATCCCTAACATTTCTTCATTTAATATAGCTTCCGGTTACAGAGCGGCCATCGTTTATATTCTGGGGTTGACAGATTTTTCCATCGTATTTCATCGCTCGTTTCATCTTCTCGAGCGGAATCAACGCTTGCACGCGTTTGTGCGTCGCCAATTTATTGGAAAATCAATTGCGCTTAAGTCGAATTATATTATATTGGCTCGAGGAACACGAGATTGCTACCGATTCGAAAAATTGTCTATGGATCGAACGAGGGGGATGCGGAACGAACGTTGCCTCGAATGAATAAATTATTTCGCTGTGGTTCTCCACGAAGGTTCTACTTTTCCTGGCATTTTCCTTCGTTTTCAATCGAATTTTTTATCGACTATTGATCGAGAATTGATCACTATGGTTTCAGTTGATATCTTTTAACAAGAATTTTTTTATCTTTCTTTCTTATCGTAAAAATATTTTATGCGACTCTTTGATTTTCAAGTAGAATTAGAAAATTTTGTGTGTCTTGTAGAGAGAATAAATCTAATTTATTTATCAAATTTTTGATTTTCTTTCAATTATATATAAGGAATAAGA
The DNA here is from genome assembly GCF_000469605.1 of Apis dorsata. NCBI lineage: Eukaryota > Metazoa > Arthropoda > Insecta > Hymenoptera > Apidae > Apis > Apis dorsata. The sequence continues at coordinate 86,198 of NW_006264075.1, forward strand.
TACTTGTTGAAAAAATAAAAAATTAAATTATTTGTGTATAGTAAAAATCTTTTTTCTAAGAATTTTTACTAACGATAAATTTTAATACAATCAAAAATGATTATTTCAAATGTAACATCTTATTATTTTTGCACTATATATATGCATATCTATAATTAAAATATTTTTATAAATTGAAAATATGTTTTGAAGCTGTTTTCATTTTTCTTTTTTAATTATTTTAATCTTAAATTTTTTCCTACTATAATAATAATATATTTCAATTAAATTCCTCAATTCCTGATATATCGATAGTAACTTCTGCAGAATAATTCGAAATTGCACAGTTTCCAAGTTAAATAAAAATATGGAAGAGAATATTTTTTCAATACAATTGATTACAACGTTATCGATATACCACGTGCTTTCCAAATTAATTTCCCTCTATTCAAATAGCGTAGCTGAAAATACAAGCATTCTTGACTCGAGATCAGCGCTATTGTAGTTGAAACACGACTTTAACAACTTGTTGTAAACAATTCTATTCTTAAATTCATGTTTACAATGTTATTTTTTTTTTTAGAATCTATATTATTTTTTTTTCAACGAAGTAACTCCATTAAAATTATTGTAATATTCATATTGAAGTTGAGAGAAACTTGTCAATATCTAAAAATAAATTTGAATAATAAATATTTGACTATTTTAAATTAAATACATTTAAAGATCAGATCAATTGTCTAATTCTATCTTATTTTTCTTTATTACATTGAATATTTATTACAGAGAGCAACAATAATTAATCTCGTTATTAAGTTTTCTTTAAGCTTTCTTTTTTAGTTCTTCTCCTTTAATTCCATTTTTGCGAATAAAACTCGAGAAATAAAAAATGTTGCTAATTAATATTTACATCCTTTTCATTGTCTTTCATCAAGATTTTTCACTTTTTCAACCATAAATGATATTCAATTATACACAAAGGATATACCAAGAGAATCTCTTTATAATTATCCCTCTTATTGAGTGTTGGAACAATCCAGAAATATTCATTATTATCATTAGTGTAATATAATTTGCATGGCGAAAGTACATAAACATTTAAAGAAAATATTTTGCTTAAACTTTTCTTTCGCAAATTATTTAATCTTTCTTTTACAATCGAGTTTCTTTCATCTCTATTGCATGATAAAGTAAGTAATTCTACACTCAAGAAAACATTGTAAGGAATTTTTATAAACAAACGAGTAACATTTTTCTTCATAAATAATACGTATCTCTTAGATAAAAAACTAAACGAGTTTAAAATTGTTGCAATAATATCTTCAAATGATTAAATTTCTTTTTACGAAAAATTCAATCAACGTTTTAATATAATATTGCATCGGCTGATATCGTGATACATAACAATTATAATAATTAATAGAGTAGCTTTAAGAAACAACGATTTTAAACATGAGATTCATATCTCATCGTTATTTCTCCTATCAGAGACACGAAGCCAGGTAATTACCATTCTCACGGAAATAAGGAAGTGGAGATTGCGATCGTTCGCATATGGATGCGAACAAAAGAAATACGGAGAACAAAGAGAAAATGAGGGGACCAGAAGAAGAGGGGCAGGGAGAAAGAAAAAAAGGGGAAGAACGAGGAGTGGAAATTTTTATTCCCATGTTGCAGGAATTGTGATGCCGGGTCGCCTTGTTCTTGAAATGAACTCTTTTAACTGGTTCATTAACTTGGAGTTCATTAACGATTAATTTGCTAATCGAAGATTAGAGATTATGAATCATTCAATTAACGCAAATAAACGGAAGAAAAATTGGGAAAAATTCAAAGGATTTTTGATAATTGTTTATACCTCGAAAGAGGCGATTGGAAAAAAGGAAATTGGAACGAGCATCCATTTGCATTCCTTTTGTATACAATCGATATTCGCACGTTTAAAGTATTATAATGGATAATTAATTAGAGATTAGTGGATCTTCTGAAGGATGTTATGTAACAATAGTTTAATTATTTCGTAATAAGAAATATTTCGTAATAAATTTAATAGAACGATACACTCGCTTATAACTGTATTTTGTTATGATTAATTATAATTTAAAACTGAAGTTAGAAAAATATTTTTGCTAAGAATTTTTGTATTTTACGAATATTCAAATTCTTGAAAATGTGATACAGTGAAGGAAAATGTAGAGAAAAATTCTGTAACTTTATGTATATATAAATTATTATAAAATAAAAAAATGTTTAAATCATGTTTAAATCAACAATTAAATCAATTGTTATACTTATTGTTATTTATTAATTGTTGTCTTAAAACTTTCTTTTTCTTTTGAAGATTTCTTGAAATGTCATTTGATTAAATATTTTTTTATATTTCTTTTTTTGATACGAATTGTAATTAAATATTTTTAAAGATTATAATGCAATTCGAATCAAGTATTCCATTAGTTTGATTTTTAACAATTTTCTTCTATGATATTTTAGATATTGCATTATTATTTCTTTAATAATACTATACATTTATTTAAAAATACTAATTCTGTAATTTTTTTTTTGTTAATTTAATAAATAAGAATTATACATTTGAACAAAAATTTATTTCAATATTATTTAGCTTTATAATTTATTTTATTTTAAGTTTTCCATTAATTGCTATAAAATATTCATATTTTAATTTCATATACTCAAAAAAATTTTCCATTGAAAAATAAATTGTATATATTCATACAAATATATAAAAAAATTTTTTTTAAAATCAGACTCTTCGAAATAAATAAATTTCCTATAAGATAATGTATAAAAACTTTTGTAACATATTAAATTTAATATTTAATCTATTGAAAAAAAAAAAAGAAAAAATTAAACACGCCAGAGCACGTTTCTATTCTCTTAGAATAGAAAAATAAAAAATTGACAATGTTCATTTTTATTACGAATCCTGTAATTTCTCCCAATAAATATCGGACAAAATGCGAACAAAATAACATTAACCACAATGATAATCATATATTATATATAATCTTAAGAATCCTCAAGTAATGTGAAATATTCGGCAATATCGGTGACAAAGAAACGTTCTGCTCGCATTGTGCAGCAGGACGCTTGAACGAAAGCGATGAGAAGCTGCTTGAAAACAGTTGGACGCGGTTCGCGACAAGTGGCGGCAGTCGGATGGCTTTTTGAATTATAATTGAGGCCCTTATGGATGCAACCGTTTCGCCCTTTTATAATATCGTTCGCGGACACAAAGGGGGCGATAATTAAAGTTCTTGTTGTCGGCCGTGAGAATTCGCCTTAGAGTATGTTGCAATAGATGAAGATAGAAAGAAAACGATTGAATGGTGGCGATAAAAATGGCCACGAGGGGGAGAGAAATGAGGATGCTCGTCCATAATGACTCATTTTGAGAAATGAGCTTGTACTAATTGTTGTTCGGTGAAATTGCTTATAAATTTATTTTTGCTTAGAAATTATTCGACTTGTTGAATATTAAGATATTTGGCAGATATGGAGATATAAGTATTATACCTGGAATTTTTTTTTAAGTCTGAACTTCACTGAAGTTTCTATTATGCAAACATTTTATTATTCGAACAGTGTGTGAATTAATTACTAATATATTTTTCATTACAAATATATGTAATATACTTTTTCTCCTGTTTAAATAAATTTTGATTATAATAAATTAGTAACAAGAAAGCGCATGATGTAAGCAATCACTAAAATGAAAATGTATAGTTAAATATCTAATTAAAAATTTTGAAAGAATAGCAAAATTACTGAAAATATACGTCGACAAAATCACAGAATTATTTAAAAAAATATATATGTTATTTAGTAACACACGAGATTTTTGAAATATTTAAACAAATTAGTTTTGTTAATCTTTGTTTGAGAAAGTTGAAGTTTTATATTAAACAAGTATTATATCTTTCTTTGAAAAATTTTATCATCTGAATTACCTTGATATTATACTTTTATTAAATATTACTTTAAAGATTAATCTAAATTTAAATTAATTTATAATTATTACAATCCTGTTTCCAATATTGTTAATTTATGTTATTTTTTTTCAATATTTTATAAATATATGAACTCTTTGAATGAATACACCTTGTTAGAAAAGATTAGATACATTAGCGTGTTGAAAAGAGCGAAAAGATATACGACGAGGTAGAGAGAAAGGACATGCAACGTGAAATCCCTGTTTGTACTATACACGAAGTAAAATGAGAAAATGTAAAAGGCACGAACTGGAAGAAACGAGTTTTTTGCGGTATGATGTTGGTAAATTATCACAGTATCATTTCTGTTTTCTCGGGAGTGAATTTTTTTTATTTTAATTGAACTGAAATTCTTTGACACGTATTAATTTATTATTCTTTTTTTTTACATTTTTATATATTTATATATCTCGATTAAATTGTCAACAAGTGATATGCATTTTGTGTACGACTTTATATGATATTTGAGTAAATTTTGTGCATATCCAGATGTAATTTTGTAAAGTAATAAAAACTAAAAATTAATAATTTTTAAAAATAACTGTTTAAAGAAGGTCTGACTTTTTGAAATAATATTTATAATATTTTACATATATTCTATAAAAAATACTTTATAAAATTAGAATTTAAAATTTTCTTAATATCTATTTTCAATTTGTAATATATGTTTTTATGAATCTAAGAAAAATGTTTGTTTTCCAATAAAATAATTTTTCAGTTTCATATTTCACTTTATCAAATTTTCATATGAAAATACTATTAAATGTATTCTCGTTGTTTGCAAATTCTTCTTCAACCAATATATACAAAACACTTTCTAATTATAATTATTGATTGACACAAACGATTGACACAAACGAACGAACACTTTTTATTGCCAATCTCTGTTCGCAAATATATCTTCTGAAGTGGATCCGATACTTAAAAGGTTCGATCAAAGGCAAGACAATAGTAAATATATTTAACGTCACTTTGTCGAACACGTTCTCAAGTTAAGTACTATAATTAACTGAACCTATTCTGCGATATGATTCTCTATATAATACATTTTTCAAACTTATATAGCAAGAATAATATTAAACATATCTCATTTAATTAATTAAAAAATAGTGAAAATATATTATACAGTATATATATGTATTTTTGAATTTTCTTATAGAATATATAAATAAAATATTAAATATTACAATATCTTTTTCTAATAACTATATAGAAATTTATTTTGTCATATCTTGTAACATTGTTTTAGCTTCAATTTTAATCATTTAATTTCTAACAACTTTGTTCTCAATGGGAAACTAGAAAGTTATTTCGAGTTATTATTTTTTTTTGTCTTATCTTTAATAAAACTTGTACGACTTTGCCATTGTATTAAACTCAAACAAACTTTTTGTTACGATTTGAAATAGTAGTAATCGTTCGTATCTTCTCTTGTGCTCTTTATTATTTGGAACATTGTACAAGCGCATTATAAAGATTTCGTTGTGAAAATAAATATAGATTTAAGAAAAGATTATTAAGAAAATAATTTAATTTCACAAAAAGGAAAATTTGCAAACGAAATATCTTCGAATTTGTATTTATATTCGTTATAAATAATTAGTAAATAAAAAAGTAAATGTAAATAATTTTAATATAATAATAATTTTATTAAAATAAAGCTAAAATAAATTCTAGAAATAGTTATAAAGAATAATATTTTTGTTTTGTCTATTTAGTATTATAAAATTTTGAAAATTTTCACATGAAATTCTAATAAAAAAAAGTAATTCTAATTTTTAAATTCAATACAACTTTTCTATAAGAGATCTCAAAATGATTTTTGTTAAATAATATATCTTTTTGCTTTTAACTTTACAATTAATATTTTTCAAATCAAAAACTGAATAAAATTAATTCTCTATTCTTTAACGTTAATAATAAAATCATTAATCCCTTCAACACCACCCTTAAAATCTTTCTCTCTGTATCTGACATTAATCTTTTCATACAATATCAAATCGACGAAAGCAAAATGTCATGTTTTTCGTAGAAATAGTTACAATAAATTCACCCTTTCATTAATTATTATGAAACTTTGAGCTTCTATACACAAAAATCTCCATATTTCTAATACATCTTCACAACCTTCATAAAGATTCATCTTCTCAGTCCGATATCGTCAAACTCTCAAACTGCCTCTCGCTAATACGAATTTATCGAGCGTTCTCGAGCCACCCTCCCTCTCCCTCCCCCCTCCAAGATAAATTACCCCGCTTCCCTTTCGCCCATTTCCAACCCTGCGCCTCCACCCTGTTTCTTTTAATTAATTTTCCGCGTTCCAATATCGCCTGTGTCATCCACAATGAGGGGAAACGCCGATTTCTTCGACGTGTCGATCCTCGGAAATGGGACGCGGAACAAAGACAACCCCTGACATCGAGTCGAACAAGCGGCGTAGCATTTTAATTTACCTCGATCGCCGATAAAAGCCTAAATGGATGGCCTCTGATCGTGGGATAAAAAAGCAAGGAAAAAAAGAAAGAAAAAAAAAGAAAAAAGAAAAGAAAAAAAGGAAAGAAACGGGGAATCGACAGGCGTCGAAATTCGACACGAGCTCGCGTTTCACCACTGGGATAGAGTTTCGACGTAATAACGAGGCGAACATCTCGGAAAGGAAGATCGACGGGCCTTCTCGACAGTTCGAGCAGACTTGTTCAGATCGAAGATACACGAATGGACAAACTTTGTCGACCGATGTTTCGCCCTTCTTTCTTTGGATCTCGAAGAGACGGGGTGAGTAGGTTATACACTTGTGTGCAAAAGATTTTGGGGGATTTGTTCTTCGATTTTGAAAGATAGTGGCAAGATATGAATATTTTTAGTTTGGAGTTTTTAGGTCGATTTGCTGCTTGAATATCTTGGAAATATTTTTGGTAATTTTTTTTTCTTAAAAGCGTCCACCAAGCTTTGTTAATTTCTAGAAAAATAAATTGCTTTATCAATTTCGATAATTTTGAAACATAGTAAGGATAATATTCTGAAGAACTTTCTCCTATTCATAATATTCAGTTTTAGTTTTCGAGATGTCAATAAAAATAATTTTAATTCTGTAATTGATCTTGATATGTCGACAGTATTATTTTAATCTTCAGAAGATTATTATTTATTAAAAAAAATGTTTCAATAATATTACGCAGTTTTCCAATATTTTATAAGGTTAAAGTTTAGGTTAAGTGATACGTTTAAATAAGTTTCGTTTTTTGGACCAGGCGATCGAATTATTTAATAGCTTAACTTAAAAGTTAATTCTTAGAAACGTGGAGCCTAATCTAATCTAACCTAAATTAAACTTGTAGTAAATTTAGCTTAACCTAATTTAAATTTACACTAAATCTAATTAGAATCTTGACAACTTGTCATTCAAGATTATTGAAAACAGCGGAGAGTTATTTTTTCCAGAGTTTTTTCCAAGTTTCACTTGAGATATTTTCCAATATTATCAATAGTTTCAAAAATATTCGAGTATAGAATATCACGACAAGTTTAAAAATGAAAAAAATTATTTAATATTATAAACGGAAAATGGAACAATTCTTATTTTATTTTGAGATTAATCGATACTCATCTTTTACCGAGGTGTTGCTGTTGTAATTGAAAAAGAAGGTATAAAATATTATACGATATAAAATTGTTACATTATGCTAATTTAATAATCTCGTACAAAGGAAACTCTCGTAGACAGAAAATATTAAACGGTATTTATTTCATTATATTGGTTTTTGTCATTAGCATACTTATACTTTTATATATAAATATCTAATATTGATTAAAATTCTTTGTAAATTACGCTTGTAATAATACACAGAAGAAAATTTTATCAAAGGCTTTCACATACAATTATATGGAATAAAGTGAAAAACGTTGTAAAGAAAATCGTATAATGCGAATTTGAGAAAAATGATTATGAAATTCGACGTAAACTGATGACATCTTTTATTTAAATATAATCAAACATATCGATTAAAATGTACAAATTACGTATATAATGAAACAAATAATTAACATTAAAAATATAGTTTTTACATTTATTACGAAAAATTTTTAAATAGAGAAATGTGACTATATATATATATATATCAATATTGATTTAGTGATATTTTAAAATAAAGAAAAAAAAATCGAATTTAATCAATGAAAATTCTACGAGATTTACACTCACAATAACTACAGTGCAAATATACGATGATGATTATCCAAAATCATTTGAATAAATCAATTGCTATTATAAACCGATCCAGCAGTGTTATAAATAGTGCAAATATAATAAATATGTATGTACAATTATATTATACATTAATATCAAATACGTGTGTATTAAACATTAAAACGAAATAGAAAAATTAATAAAATGATTAATCTCAAATCAGAGTAGAATCAGAAATTTTCAATATTTAATCATCTTTAATCATCATATTATTATATGTCTCTTCGACAAATATAATGTAATTACGATTTACTTACTGAATCACAGCATTAACACCGAACTTTTGTCGTTCAATCCATTTTCTCGAGTGAGGAATAGTAATAAAAAAAAAAAAAGAAGAAAAAAACAAAATTTTACTGCCGCGAACATAAAACGAAACAACACCACCGCCAATAAATTATTACCAACGTAATAAACAGAAATTCGTATCACGTATTCGTTTTAATTTTTTCTCTTTTTTGTCAACATCGTACTAAAGGGAGAAAAGGAATTGGAACTTTCACACGCGTAAAATAAAACTCAAAAGAAAAAAATTCAAGTGTTTAATTATCGATTGATTATTAACAAATACTATTATTGATCGTCCAATATTCCGAAATATCGAAATCTTAAAATTTGAAAGATTTGAGGAATTTAAGAAAAAGAAATTGAGGTTATTGTTTAATAAAATACTAATTAAAAATTAATTAGTTAAAATTTCGAATAAAGTTACTTTAAGTAAATAATTTTGTTTAAATAACATTTATTTGCAGCTACTACAATTATAGTTAATTGCTGTTATTCGAATTTATGCTTTGAATAATAAATTATTCAAGTAACTAATTGAACTAACTTTATTCTTAATTTTAACCCTTAAAATTTTGTACTTGACGTAATTTAAGTAGCACAGGTAAGTAACAATGATGTCAATGGAATCAGGAAAAGAAAGGGTAAAAATTGAAGGATTCTTTCTGGTAATTACGTGGTAATAAAATTAAAACGCGCACAATAGAAGAACTTTTCACAATGTTCTCGAATGAAATAACGTAGTGGTAAGTGGCACGAACTTGTCACGACTGATCGTGAAACAAAATTGATTGTTGTCATTTGTAAATTCTGTAAGTGGCTCGACGAAAAGAACGACACGGTGAGACTAATAACAGTAGAAACGCCTCTGGCTTAATGGATTCTAAGAATACAAACTTTTCAAAATAGACGTAATGTTATTGGATTAATTCCGAGAAAATTACTGTGGAAGTTTTTAAATCATAATAAAGGAAAGGTTATTTGAAATTGGAGGAAAGTTGTCGAGGATCGATCGATTTTGCCTCTTACGGAACATTTTTTTCTCGAGGAGAAAAACGAATTGGATACAATTGTTCTGTAATTGTATGGAAAAAAATGATTTATTATCGCCTATAAATTTTTTCAATCTAGCATTTCAAGTTATTTGAAGTTATAAAATTTATTAAACGTGTATCTTTAAGACAAGTTTTTATATAATTTATGTTAATATTTCATAATATTATAATTATATTATTTTATTCATTACATTTTTTTTATTTATTAAATCGATTTATCGAATGTGAAAATTATTTTAGTTTAAACAGATATTGTTACAAAATTATTTTAATTTTCTTACGTATGGTTTTTATATAAATTTTCTCGTTTCAGAAATATTCCATGTTAGATAAAATATTGTTTCTTTGCCCAAAAGAATAATTTCTTATTTCAACGAACAATAGGTATTTTACTCTATAAAACTTATTATTACAATCTCTTTGTACTCTCTTTATACTTTGTCTCTCATTTTTTGACATTTCCTTTTAAAAACCTCATACAATTCCAACACTGGCATTCTGTTTTAAAAATTTTGATTTCATTTCCATCATTCCTTTTTACAATATTTCGAGTAAGTAAAGCAAAAAAAGTCTTTTTGCAAAAAAAAAAGAAAAAAATAAAAAAGAAACGTATGAACATCGAGTGTATCGTTCCAATTCAAACGATCTAACCACGATACTACTTCGAATACCTTTCCAAAACAATGAATCAAAGATATATCGAAAAAAAAAAACATCCTTCAGCCAAAATACCTTGCCCAACACCAAATTATGTACAATAATCGGTTCAGAGGAGAGACAACAATAAAAAAAAAAGAGGAACGATTAAAATCAACGAGAAGAGATATGTATATGTATATATATATATTCATAAAATCCCAAATAAAGTCACAACGAGAAAAGATTTTCTTTGAAACAAAGAAATTCTTGCACGCATCATCTTTATCCAAAATTCAATTTCTTCGTTCCAAAGGAGACCTTTCGATCAAACTTTCACTTACACATATTGAGTACACAAGATTGAGAGAGAAAGAGAAAGAGAAAGAGAGAGAAAGAGAGAGAGAGAGAGAGAAAGAGAGAAAAAGAGGAAAAGAAAAAAAAATCGTAGGATAGAAAGAGATCACGTCCATTCTCAACAGAGATAGAAAATCCACACTGGCACACGTTTGTTTGTAGAAACTCAATGTACCTAACAGTGGTATAGCGTCGGAGACCTGGGGCAGGGTCTCGGCGACGAGATTCAGGAACACCGTCAGCGATAACAAGATGGTCACTCCTGAAACAGTCGTAGAGCCCGGCTTGTTCAATGATCCATTTCGTTTTCGCGTTCGAAGCAAGTAAACCGACGATCGTGCTCACCCACAGGCACGAGCATCGTCCCTTGATTCTATCCGCTGATCGTCCAGATCACCGACAATTCGAGGATCGAGAATGCAAGAACGAATCCCCTTCCCTCTCCTTCTGCTTTCGAAAACCAATTTCAACGTATCCTTTATGATCGAGATCTTTAAATTGTCGTTATAAGATCAAGAGAAGTAGTCAAAGTGGTTTTTGAAACTTTGTTATTTTAAGTTTGAAATAGCGATTTTGTTCGGTATATTTATATCTTTGTCGATCGTAGTATTTAGGATCAGAGATGTATCGAAGTGTTTGTTGAAACTTTGTTGCTTCACAAGTTTGGAAATCTAATTTTACAGTTTTTCTTTTGACACAGATTTTCGATCCTAATTGTTTGGAAATTTTGGAAAATCTTCGGGGATTCGCTTCTTCTCGAAACTCGAAATTCTTTTTGATTTTCTGAAATATATTGGTTTATTTAATGTCTTGTTTCGAGTGTCTTGTTTAAGTTGTGTTTCTTGTTGTGAAATCGTCACGCATGCACGAGTTTGAAACTGTGTGTGTAAAACATATTGACCAGCTCGAGGAAATATTGAATTATGTACTTTATGATCGTTCAGGTGCAGTTATTGCAAGATAGTACTTTTCCTGATATTTTATTGCTCTCAGGGAGGAAAAGATATTTGTAAATAGATTGTAATATATTGATATCGTCGAGTCGTAGTCATAATATAAAATTATTTAATTCCAATATTTATACAATATTTATTGTATAAATATAGAATTAGATTAAATATCTTAATCCAAATATAAGTTAACAATATCAATTAAACATTGAATACCAAATATAATTTTTTCTTTAGGATTTTTAATTATAAGTTATTATTATAAATAAGAAATTCTTTCCCAAAAAAATATATATTCCTTCGTTTTATAGTTCGTGGCCAAAAGCATTTTCTCTCGTTACAAAAATCGATCTATCTATAAAAATTGTAAAACGTTTGTGAACCGCATCATTGTCAATATATATATATATGTGATTCAGATTAACTATTGAAAAAAAAGTTCAGAAAATTCTGTTCTCTAAAATAAATAAAAAAGAAAAAAAAAGAAAAAGAAAAAAAGAAAACAAATGGACCAAAGAAAATCGTGGTCAGAAATAAAATTCGTCTAACAATGGTAGGAATTTTATTGCGGAGAAACAGGCGCTGTTTATCGAGCCCCTCGAGAGAAATGGGTTAAATAATAAATAATGCAGATGGCTAGAGAAAGGGAGGCTGCGCAACAGGGTGAATTGGGGGCCACGGTGATTTGTTGTAATAACAATTTTATCAATAAGAAAATATCGTCGAATACCGAGAATTTTTCTCTGTCGTTGTTCCTTTTTCAATAATAATGTTCACAAAAATTTGCTCATTTTGAGAAAAAAATCGTTTGAAAAAAACATATAAATTCTGCATTATACTGGATGGAGTAAATTACATTTATATCTTTTAATATTTTCTAAAAGAAACGAGATATATAAAAAAATAAATATGTAACACTGTTTAAATTCAACCTTTATGTAAACAATGTGTATAGCGAGCAACTAAATTAAAATCTTTCTTTTTTTTCAAAATGTTCTTAAATAAAATTCCTTACGTTTCGTAAAAAAGTTTGGAAATTGAACTAAAAAATTAATTTCCAGATGAAATGAAAACGTTCCACGAATTACACATAAATTTATCACATCTAATTTCATGCCACGAAATTATACAAAAATTATATGTATTTAAAAAAAAAAATAATTATGTGTTCGTTAAAGAATTTTAATATTTTTGAAAATTTTAATTAAAAAATTGTTACGTCTAATAAATTTTTTACTCCCATCTAATAAGAAAAAGTGTTATATGTGAAAATTGTAACGCGGAAAAAAGGCGAATACGCACCGAACGTTTCAAGTGTCGCAAGAAATAACAACGATGAATCCTAATGATATCGGATAATTCCCATTTAATCGTGGTAAATAAAACGGAGGGATTTCGAGACTGTTTTACAATTCCTTTGTTCCCGGCCAGAGAATTAATGGCGCATTTACATCGGAAGCGGATCGGGGCGGTCCGCGAAACAGCAGAAAAATCGTCGGCTTTTTCAACGTGGAAACGCGCTGTATTGTTTCCCCGGCTCGCCTCCTATTTTCATTGAAACCCTCCTCTGCATTTATACCGCGAAGAGAAGCGTTAATATCGAGCGTCGTGAACGACACGAAAGTGTTTTTTTTTTTTTTTTTTTTTTTTTTT
>NW_006264075.1:99545-112962 GCF_000469605.1 Apis dorsata
TCTTCTTGTCCATAACCGCGTTTACAGTAAATTTAACATCTCGAAGTAGTATCGAATGGTGGGGTGTTGAAGATGAGGAACGATGGAAGAGGCGAAAGAAATAAAAGAAGAAACGAAAAGGGAAGATGCGTAGAAACGGATAGGGACAGGTGGTTGAATAATGGATGAGGAAAGGAAGGAGGATCGAAATTGTATCGAATGTGAAAGAGGAGAGGAGGGAAAGGTGGAGCAGAAAAGAAAAAGGTGAAGAAATAGAAATGGTGGATGAACAATAAAGATGGAAAGATATATAATAAAAGATCTGCAACGTTTTGTGAATAAAGAAAATTTGTAGAAAATTAAAAAAACGGAAGAATGAAAGCGAAGTTTTAATTAAATAATTTATATAAATTTAATATATAATAATAAAATTAATGATAAAATGAAAAGATAGATAAGAACGTCGAATTCTATATTAACTAATTGGAATCAATTTTGTTTGAATTCTTTGACTAATTGCTGAGAAAAATTTAATTGAGAATTAAACAATATTCAAGTATGGACATGTATTGAGTAAAAAATAAATAGATATCCAATAAAAGAAACGTATTATAAAAAATAAATTAATCTACATATTATCCCACGATACGATATTCATTTCATTTCAGAATATAAACATCATTAGACATAATCAGTGAATAACCAAACTTCAAATAATCGACGTTTTATTGTATAAAGCAAAAAGGAAAATATATAAAAATATATGAAAACACGAGAGAACGAAGAAACCGAGGAGGAGGAAGAATAACGAAATAAAGAAGTCACGAGTCCAGTTTTACGATTGATATCAACGGGGGAAGTAGTCCCCCCTTCCCTCCCCCCATTCGAAACAAGCAATTCGCCCTATTGAACGAGTTTTGCCGTACAGAAGTTTCTAAAAAAACAAACCGTCACTCGGGATAACAGGTTTCGGTTCGTCGGTTTTTTTTATCGAGCATCGATTTATCGGCAGATATTTTTGCTCAGATTAACAAACTCGCTGGAACCTTTCAATCGACGATGCAGACGTTATATATCCAATGTAAATTCTATTCGAGGGAATTCCACTCGACGAGTTAAATGGAAAAATGGTTGGCTCATTTGAGACCGATACAGGGTTTACCATTTCGAGTTACAAATATGGAGATGATATTTCGCGCGAAAATAGTTTTTGCGCGCCTCGGCATTGATTTTACATTGTTTGTTTAAATTCGTTGTAGTTTTTCTTTTTTGGTAAAGAGATAGAACTCTGTGAAATTGAAAAATGTAATATGAAATAATAATAAAGATTAGATGTTAGGATTGTACATACATCAAGAGTTACTAAATACTATAATTAGTTTTTAGTGTGTAATTTATTTTATTGAAATATATGATTGTTATGATATAATTTATTACAATATCTATAATTTTTGTTATGTTTAATTGTTAATATATATAAAGAAGAAAAGATATTGTTCATAATTTTAAATAACTTTTAATCTAATTCTTATAAAAATTACAAAGAAAATTTATTATCTGATTTATACAACAATATATGTGTGGTTTATTTATACAACAATATAGGTGATTAGCAACATTTGAATGTATGTCAATCGATATTTCGTTAAAAAATATGTTCAAAATACGTGTGCAAATAATGGTATCATTTTCCTTGTAGTATAACTCTCATTTATTTTTCGAAAACCTTAATTGGAATGGAAAACAAGGTTGTAATAGCAAATTATACATTTCGATTGAATAAAGAGAATCAACATTGCAAGTAATTACACAACGTCATCCTGTTTTAATACGTGTTTGTTTTGCGTCACGATTTTGCAATAAAATTTAATAAAATTGCATCTGTGTAAGATATTACGTCCTTTTCTAATAATTTTTGTGAATTTTTATCGATACATACACGTTTTGGTATCTTTTGTTTTATTCTTGTTAATTTTTATGTTTTAAGAAAATGAAATATTAACAATAAAAGAAGAATAATCAATGTTCTCATGGACTGAAACTATGCAGAATAGTAACATGTTTCAATTCATTTGTATGGACTGAATTGAAATGAAATTGAAAATATTGATTAATGTTTTCTTATTCGTAGCTTTTATTTTGAGAAAATTAATTTCAACATGATTACGAAATATTACAAATTTATATTATTTAAATAAAAGAGAATATGTATATATTTTATACATATTCGTGTAATTTTATATTACACACAACAAAAGCAACAATTAGAATAATAAATAATTTATCAGAAATTAGGAAAATGATCAAAGAAATTATAAAAATAAATTGTTAAAATATTTTAGAATTTATATCATACATGTTATTATTGATATTCACGAACTAATAATTTGTGCAAAAATATTTATTACTAAAACTAATACAAAATCGATACTCAATTAAATGCACACGTATTTCTCTTTAAAATAGATTTTCTTAAAAACAAACTCTGAAAAAAACTTTCATTTTATATTATCAATTTATTTTTGCATAACTCATCTAATCATTATCTAATTCTATTATCTAATCATTATTAGCTATTTTTTAAATATTACTTATTTAATGCCAAAATATTATGTATCTACTTTGTTTTGATCTTCTTCATGAAATTTCCAAGCTATTAATAATATATTATTTCCTACTTTGAATATTTAATTAAGATTTTAATACTGAGAGAAACATTTTCTGAAATTATTCACCAAGAAAGTTTTCTAAAAAAAAAAAACGTTCAACCTTATTAATCTCCTGTTATTTTCAAATTCTTTAACATCATATATAGATATAGAACAAAAAAAGCAAAAAAATAAACTATGCTAAACTGAGTGTAAAATTTCCTCGAATCTTCTTTTCTTACTTTTGAATGAATTACTAAAGATAAAAAGAGAAAAAAAGTAGACAAAGTTCAAAAGAACAGCAGCCATCGTTATCGTTGAAAGGAAGAAAGAAAGAAAAAGAGGGATGTCCGTAGTTAAGAAAGATTTATTTTCATTCTGAGCTTGATAATCCAATGATGTATGAAGCATGATTAGTAAAAGCATTTCTGCTACTAAAGGATTCCTCAATTTCAAAGAGGAAAAATTGTAGAAAAAAAAAAAAAAAAGAAGAAGAAAAAGAAGAAAAGAAATGAAAAGTTGAATTGAAGTTTATTTTTACTCTTACACTTCCTGTGTTACATATTTATTTTTATCTCATAAACAGAAATAGAATAGAAATAATTATTTCTAAATATGGAAAATGAAAGAACTAAGAAATACATTCTATTGTAAAAATTTCATTCGTCATAAATTATACTTTTTCTTTTGCTTGAATTATATTTGTAACTTTTATTTCATCTTTGTTCATGTATCTAACACATTGCAATAATAAAAATATGAAAACAAATATTTTATGATCACAACCTCTCTTTTTTGCCTTCATAATATAATTATAATAAAAATCTTGCCATATTTAAATTATCCTTCAAAATTAAAAACAGAATAAAATCATCAAAGAATCGAGAAATATCAAACGATTATATAAACCAACCATTCCAAATTTGTTTCTTGACCCATAAAATCCGAATCAAAATATATTTATCAATGATCCAACGAATCAATGTTTCAATCAATGGCCATGAATTTCCAAAAACGAGTATCGTCCTTGCTAGAAATTATTTCTCGATATAATTTAATTGAACAAAGCTTCGTGCATTATTGCGTTATAAACCCTCTATTAACACGAAATAATAATCAAACAATCATCATCATCATCTTAATTAATCGCTCAGATCGATTGATATCCGAGAGAAAACGGATTTTAACCTTTTCAACGAACAAGACTCGACAAAAATCCATTAAGAAATGACGAATTCGTCTGATAAAAGGGGAATCGAGCAAGATCTCGAAGAATTCATTCGTGTGATTGTACCTGTCTGATCACGAGATTCTTTTCATTAATTCAATTAGATCATCTTCAAGGAAATCGTTCTATCTTACAATCTTTGAACTTACAACTTGCATTAACTGTTACCTTTAACGACTCATAAAATATGGCGGAATAAACGAAATAACTTTCCTCGAGCTGGCGTTCATCATCCCTTTCTTCTCTTCTCCATTGATAGTATTATATATACATTGTACAAGGCATTTCAGAACCACGGATGGATCGAGCAGAGGATGATGGGGGATAACGCAAGAAACATTTTTATTACAATAATACAATATATTTTAATCTCATTCCATGGAAAGTTACGAAGATAAAGCGATTGAACCAATTGAGTATGTACAGTATGTATAAATTTCATAAAAGGGGTGGTTTTTAGTAAAAAGTTTCTTCTGTATATGTATACAACGAGCATTACTGTCAAAATTTATTAACAATCGATTTAAGACTAGTTAATCCATCATGTTAATTGGTTTATCGAGGAATAAATTCGGATAGAATGCAGATAGATTAACTGTATAGAAATTAATTTTAATTCTAAGTTTTGAGAGTAAAGTAGATTAAGGGATAGAGTTTTAGTTTCAAGTTGATTATGTTGTAATTTAATTAACTTGTATCATATTATAAGTTATTCTTACCGATAGAGATTTAAAATAAAATTATTTTGATAATACACAAAATTTTCCACCAAAACTCCATAATAACTTCGTAATAAAGTGTACAAATAATCAAATCACCTTTAAATTTTGGAATCTTTCCTTTATCGAAAAGGAAAAGATAGATTGGAATCATATAGATAAAAACGTTTCTTTTGTCACCCTCCATCACCCCCTACTCGATCGACCTGTGTTTCTGGAATACCCCGCACTTTCCTCTTTGCTTCTCACTTTTGTTTCTTGCTGCTTTGCTTTGATTTTTACCTGTCACTCGATCTGGGACTGAGAGATCGCGTTGCTCCTTTCCGATTGGATACTCGATTACGACGATAATACGTCAAATTTTATCTCGTATCGACACCGAAAATTTAATTATCGAATCATCATCATTTTTTTTTTTCTTTTTTTTCAACCGACGATGCGCGATCTATATGCATACACGCGCGATTTATACAGAACCGTGGTTGCATAACGTCGGTGGAATTTTAAATTTATACGTGACACAGGTCCCAGGTGTCATGAAGCATGGCCGCTGTAACGTAATAAAATACTATTCGGCGAAACCCGATTTATTCCACGAAGCGTGAAATATTTTCTCTCATTTGCGGTACATTTACATCGTTATATACGAAGGGACAATCGGGATCTGATGTCAAACGATTGTGATTGACATTCGAAACGAAGCGCGATTCCGAGGAGCGCGTTTCTGCGCAACATTTCGAATGGTTGAATTAAAAAAAAAAATCCGAAAGAGAAGAATTTATCCACCTTTTTTCTATATTTTAAAATCTAAAATCGAAATACTACGTTTCCTTTCTGAATAACAGAAAAATGACAACTGACATTAACTAGATAGATTCTTCAAAATTTCTTTCTTTCTCAAAATCTCATGGGATAGATAGAAGAATGAGAAAGTTGAGAAAATCTTGATGACGAAGATTCGTTTAAAATATTGAACTAATTGGAAAAGCTTACTTATATGCATATATAACTTCAACTTCGTCCATTTAATCAGAAAGTTTGGCAAATTGGAGCTCACAATCGAGCGTCATGCGCTGTTCGAAACGTCGTTCATTTCCAATGTTTTGTTTACGGGCGAGACGTTGTTTTGTACAATCATTCGAAGTTGACACCCTAAAATAGCTTTTTGTTTAGAAAGATAAGAGAGAGAATTCACTATTCATGTTTAGCTCTGTCACTATATTTGATACGTAAATTAACTTGTCTTTTTAGAAGATATTCACGAATTTAAAGAGTAAATATTATCTGTCCGTCTCGCCATGTTAAGTTTTTTTTTCCGTTATTTAAGTATATATCGTAGGAAATTATGCAGACAGTGCTCTGTAAAAATATGAATATTTTAATTCAAAATAGAAATTTTTAAAGACACTGAACTTATAATTGAATTATTTAAAAAAAAAAACAATATTGAAGTGTTAAACTATAGATTATTCATACTCAATTGTATAATTCAAAAATTAATTTAAAAAGAATTATTCTTTCAAATTACAGAAGTAGAAACTATAATACTTTCTACGTCAAATAATGCAATATTAAATGAATCATTTTAATATTCTGTTACCTACTTCATTGTTCCAAATTCTTTTATGTCATAAACATTATCATGGAGAGGACCATATACGAAATGATGATCACACATGAATATGATCAAACACTTGACCATCATCTTTTAAATGTATTCAAATTAAAGAAATTACAGAAGTACGAGCTTTGAGGATTACCAATGTTATGGAATATCTAAAGAGGAATACAGCAGCATAGATGGATGGATCGAAACGAGAGATCGAATCCAATTCCTTCGATTGGAAATACAATGTTCCAAGCAGAGATGTAGTTCCTATGTATTCCCATTTCATCGATTTAAAATCGATTTACCGGATATTATTTGCAAACGACTGTTATCTCTAAATGTCCAAAGAACGCTTTGAAACTGTGCACGAGTTAAGGGACCATTAAACAACGGATAGGATTACAGAGAAGATAACAAGAAAATTGTTGATTGGAAAAGAATAACGAGTATCAATCGATCGAATGAATGCAATTCTAAAGAATCCAAGATTAAATGCTGTTATTTTGATCTTACTTAAGATATTAGAAGAGAATAAGAGAATAAATAGAAATAAATGGAAAGAAATTGTTTGGAAATTAAGAAAAAAAAGTACTATGTTTTTATAGAGAGAATATCTTACGGTAAATTTGTCTCGAAATTGGATTAGATTTCTTCTTAAACGAAGATACATAGTTTTCGAAAGGATATTTTAAAATTTTTAAGTTAGAAAGGTTTATATATATATATATATATAATAGATGTTATCCTCGGAAAGAAAGATTATATTGTACAGTTCTCGCCTTAAAATCAAGATATATCGTGGCAAAAACGTTAAAAAGACGATTTATATTATATATATGTATAATTATCTATGTTTTTTCTTTCCTCTGAAGAAAAATACAAACTCCTTAAACCCCTTAATTGCAAATAAAAATCTAAAAATGTAAGTAGAAGAGAACGAGTTCTGCAATTTGATATCATAAAATATTCGAAATTTACAAAACTCACAAATTTGGAATTATATATATACACACACATTAATATACGAATACATTTGTTAAATAACGAAACTCGCAAGAGTTATACGCGAGTTGAATTTAATTATCCGACTTTCATTCTCAAAAAAACGATGCCCTCGACGATTCTTTTTATCACCAGTGGGAATAATTATCCAACAATAAAAACTTTCCCTTTTAAAACAGCGTTCATTAACAGCGAATAACTCTCAACTTTCATAATACTATTTCTAGAGGTGTGAAAATTTATCATCAAGCTTTCAACCCACGCTGTCACTCGCGAAGAAAATGCTGACACGAGAACGACCCTCCAAAATTTCAAATGTATTCGAAAACTCTGGAAACGGAGACCAGTGCGTTCCCAAAAAATTTAAAAGTTGCTCGAGCCGTGGAACAGTTTTGATCGGCCGGATTTGTTTCAATCCAAATATATACATTGTCAGCGATTCTGAGCTCGAACAATGTTGGACCAATGGTATGCAAGACAAGGGGAAGAAAACTACTCGCAAAGCGATCTGTTCAGAAATTCGAATAGGGAGTTACACATCTCCTCCCATCTCGTGGAGAAGGAAACTCGACTCTTAACTTTGGATAGCCTCTCTCTGCGGATGTGTTTTTCCTCCCCAGTGGGAGAGTCACGAAAAGACTTATTGAACTTTGAACTTGAATTTGACGTGGACGGCGTTCAGATATTTTTAACGAAGAATTTACTGATTTAAGATTCGTTTAAAGATTTTTAAATATTTGTCTTTTGTACAAAGTAAAGTCGATTCAATGTGCGAGTTTCGAAAATTAGATGAGATATAATAAAGATTTAATAATAATTCATCATTTGGTTGGATTTTTTATATCGTCATTCAAAGATTAATCGTTTCAACGTTATTCTCTATTGGAAATATGATTTTTAATGATTCACGGAATAAGTGTAATCGAAAGAAATAATTAACATTGATATTCTTATTATTTTATGTCCAATTGCAAATTAAAGAACTATCTTTTAAATAATTTCAAAAAATTTATTTGTTAAAATACTGATCAACATGTAAATGAATTATACTTATTCTCACAATAAATAATGACACAAGTATTACACAAATCTATCTCGATAAAAATACGTCGTCCAATTGTTTCGAAAACAATGCCAATTCCCGAACAAAAATATTAGTTACACGCATCAAACGATATGCCAATCCTCGAAGAGAAGACTTAGGCGGAGAGATGTAACTCTGAAACTTCTCGGACGGAGTTATAAAGAGAAGAAAACGGAAGCAGCAGTCGATGGAATCGAATAAGTTTCTCAACGATACGTCCGTTCAGCTGTCCTGAAAGAAACAAGGGAATAACTTTCACGTGAATGGAGCTGTGAAAGATAGCGGTAACTTCCACGGATATTTTCCATTTTGAGCACATCGATCGGGATATTTTTCGTAAGACGAATTTTAAACGTCCCAAACTTTCCTCCCAAGTAAATTTCTTCTTCTTGGCTACGTTAATGGTCACGAAATTTAATATCTTCAATTTTGCGCACGAATTCGTTGCGAATCCATTAAGAACGAGATTTTAATTAGAATTAAACTGTATCGAGACACGTTTAATTAATCATGAGAAAAGATATCATAAAGTCTTTTGAATTTTCTTTCTTACGTAGTTAAATATCTATTCGTATCGTATTGAATTTCGATAGTTTTATTAATCTCAGTTCTCTTGATAAGTATATTTTTAAAGGTTTATTTTGATAAAGAAGAATAAAAAAGCGTGTAATGACAAGTTAATGTTACTTTTTGTTACTTTATAAAGGATTTCTAGAAATTTAGAAAATGTTTCACTTTATTATTATGATTATTTATATGTAATAATATATGAAGTGAAAATGTGTGTATAACCATGAAGATGACCAAGAATGATAATCAGTGTCAATTAAATATCGACATTTTTTCAATCGTGTTTTCAAAAGTGTTCATAAAAAATGAAAAAGAAAAAACAAGACTAATTGTTAATTGTTTTAAAGAAAAAATAATTTTTTTATATTCTAATTGCAATTAAAGAGGTAATGTTTCAAAAAGATATAGCTTTCTTCACAATTAAAAAATTCAATAGAAAAATGGCACGAATAATTTTTTTTTTGCAAACGAGATAAATTTAAGAAATATGATATCCAGATTTATCTAGAAAATTTTTAATAACTTTATATTATATTTATCTTTTAATATCTTTTTTAATTAAAGTTTAATACAGTAGAAAAACTCAAAATTTTTCAAATTTAAAAATTTTAGAGTTTATTTATTTTAATTTTTATTTTAAACAGCTAGGAAACAACGCGATAAAATGTTTAATAATGAAAGGAAAAAAAATCGTAGATGTAATTGAAATGATCATGATAAGATCACCGATTAAAAAAAAAAAAGAATCTTTTTTTGTTCGATTTATTTCGATATCATATAATGGCTAATTGCTTCAGTTTAAATCTGTACTGTTTCATTCATTCGTCCATTAAAGTTTCAACTGAAACTTTCCATCTACACCAAGTAAAATTGTAATTGCTCGCGGACAATTTAAAACGTGCCGCGATTACCAAGTAACGAAATATGGAGTAGAAAATGTGTGATTAATTTCAAAGGGAAGTAGAAAATGAAGAGAATGAACGATGGGAAGGTGGATAATGGTGAAACTAGAAAATCCTCAAAATGCTCATAATGACTTCGACACTTTAAATAACGATATAAAATATATGTATCATTTTCTTTCATTTAATTCTTCTAATATAATCTTCGATAAACTCAGTTTCGATAAACACTGTTGAACAATACAAACTACATTAATAAAAATATCGAATAAATAAAAGTATACAAATTAATATTGTATAACATATAAATAATTTAATAACAAAGATAATTTGATATAACAAATTTTTTTTTAATATAACATTAAAATATACTCATTCATATTATACCAAATTAATTATATTTAATATCACGTTCTCAATTTCATAATAACATGATAGCTCTATACATACGAATATTTCAAAAAATTTCTAAAAAAATTTAATATAATAATAAATTCGATATTGAATAACTCTCATACCCGATGTCTATTGCGCATCATTTTAATCTCACAGATAAAAAAAAATACACACATAAAAAGAAGAAAACTTATTGATATCAGCATAATATTATGCACTACTGCAATATCGGATAGACAACATCAGGCTAATGCATACACGCAAGAATATACACACACGTTCGCCATCAGGCGGTCGCCATAAAAGCTGATGGCCTGCCTGCCGGGACAAAGCAACGACTTCTCGCATAAATTTGCATTGGTGTGTCGTCGATCGAGCAGCATGTTCGAAAAAAAAAAAAAAAGAAAAGAAAATATAAACACAAAGGCGTCCGTGTGATCGGATTTTTCGTGGCGCCATTTTCTTGCCGGCGTTTATGCATTATTCCGCCGAGCTTTCGAGCGGGGGAGGGAACTGGGTCGACCGACGGTGTCGAATTAATAAATGGACCGCCGTAAGAAGTAAATGGAACGTTGTGCACAGAGGAGATAAATGATGCGGCGAGTGATCACGAATTTTTCGCGTGCTACCGTTGCTCCATTTCCGTGACACGGCCGATGACAAGGAGAGGAGGGGAGCGAGCAATCATAATTTTACGCGTTAATGTTATTTGGACGGTTCATAGAATCGTTGTGAATCTTTGAACTGACGATGAAACTCGTCTGAGAGATATAGGATAGCGTCGTGGGATTATTTCGAAGTTCGAATCCTCCTTCTAGTGAACTTCTTCCTTTGAAAAATTTCGAAATTTGATGTCCAAATGTTTTACAAAGTTTTTTTATGGAATTATCGTTATTCCACTTTGAATAAAAAGAATATCGTTGATATTGGAAATTTAATTGGCAACATGTTATTTAAATTTGACTTGAATAAAATTAGAGGGTTCAACTTCTAAAAAAGAGATTAACGAAGATTATTTTACGATTACTTTTCATTCAAGTAGTTGAAAAATTGATAATGATTCGAGTATTCATAGCAGCAAAAAACACGAGAAAGGATAGTTTATTAATTCATCGACATTCTTCATATAATTTTCGAAATCGACCTTGTTACTTTTCTATTTTTGAAAACGTTGTTGAAATACGCTACGTATCGAGGCTAACAAAATGGATTCCATGTTTCGTTTAGGGGTATCGAAAACGATTCGTACGAAAAAGAACAGAGAGAAAGAGAGAGAGAGAGCCGAAATAAAAAAAAAAGAAAGAAAGAATCGGAGAAAAACATCGGGGCAGGAAATCGATTCTCTTGCCAGGCATTTTTCTGGACGTTTCAACGAAAAAGATTTCGTTTTCCGATAACAGGTAGTCCTTTTCCTATCTGGTATAACATTAATTGAGCGGGACAGCTGCCACAACGAGAAATTGAGAAATTATTCGTTCCTTCGTAGCAACAAACCAACGCGACTCCCACTGTCGCTTCCTGTTTCGAGCATCGACAATTTGTTTATCGCGACAACGTGGCTATCGGAAATGCCCTGTCTTTGATTTATTTCCATTTCGAATATCGGTTGCGGCCTGTTCGAGCCGAGTCGATCCGAGAAAATAATGGCGTGTGATTGGCGAGTAATGGGGATCGAGGGGACGATGTTGAACGTAATATTTAACACTTTCCTCTCTTTCTCTCTCGAAAATTCCGTGACACCGTTACGTTTTAGAATTTTGACGAGGACTGGCACACCGTTTGACGATTTCTCGTTAGATATTTTTTTTTTTGAAGATATATTGTGTCGAGATTGCAGCAAGAATCGAATGATGGGTATTGATATTCGATAAGTATAAAAAAGATAGTTGGGGGAAATTTCGAAATGGTTGTGTAGATGTAAATGATGACAATACTTGTATTGAAGTTGAATGAAAGTTGGATACGTGGAAAATTCTTCTTCATTTTTCAAATTTTTTGGAAATCTCTATGACATATCATATATATTAATCCTGTTCTTTGGATCTTTTTCAATCAAATCTTGGTTTCTTATAGTTAATAAATTTTTAGAGATCGAATAATGAAATATTATATCGTAGTTATTAATATGTAATAATTATTTTAAATATTAATTTTATGTCAAAGTATAGAAGATCATAATAGGATCTTTTTATTCTTTAAAACGAATTGTATATGTTTATTATTTAAAAAAAGAATAGATGACTAAGATTACTAAGTTTTATTAACTTTTTGAGGCAAGGGATGAAAAGTTTATGAAGAGTAAGTGAATTAGGAAAGTTGCAACGTAGTTTTGGGTTATTTTGAAGCCTGAACAGAATATCGATAGCTGATATAATTTTATACTTAAATAACATTATAAGTGCAGTTTGCATAAACGAAAATTTAACAATGTTAAATATACGTATAATAAATTTTTTATTTGAAAAATCTTCAAAATCTAAAATTGTTTTTTTTATTATTAATTAGCATATGTATATATATGTGAATATATTATTATTAATTTCTAAAATAAACTCTTGTTTACCATCTGTGAATCATAAATACGAGAATCCTCCAAATCTCAAAGACGTGAAAACCACTTGACTTATTCTACTAATCATCTTCATATCTACAAATTGAAAATCTACATAAAATTTACAAAATTAATTATTTTCTATTATCTATAAGCTATCGAGTTGCTTAATGGAAAACAAACAAGATTAGAAACACCACATAAAAATTTCCAATATAACGGTTCGATCAATGATCTAACCGATAAAACCTTACATCGTAAAAGAGGATCAAATCGAGCAGACACTAATCCTTATCCTCACGACACGCAACATCCAACAAATAATCCCCTCGAAGACGATTATTTCTCGAAACCGTTCATTCGAGGATCTCTAATTCGCAATGAGTTCATAAACAAGCTTCGAGCAAGCTGCTTAATCTCTTTCCAAACGGTATCCACCGTTGGAGCAACAGCCTACAATCTGGAGACAATTCGCCAATATTTGATTCATAACTACAGGAAGATACAAATTGTTAAATATAAAATAAAACTATTTATTTTATAAACTTAAATTCCTAAAAAAATATAATAAAAGTTTATATGTTATAAGCCACTTAAAATATGTGTAACAAAAAATATTCTCTAATTTAACCTTGATATCAAATTTGTTTGAAGAAATCCCTGAGACATCACGATATATCATTTACGTAAAAAAAAAAAAAAAAAAAAAATCAGAACGAAGCTGGTTAA
>NW_006264075.1:113158-119779 GCF_000469605.1 Apis dorsata
AATTGGTAGGAAATTCGATGCTCGTTAACAACCACCAAAAAATCTTCCTCTCCTTGATCCCGAAAAAAACCTAGGGATTTCGTCGATTGCTCGTTAGGAACTAATTTTCGTGGCACGCGCGTCTCTAATTGGCCGAGGAAGAAGAAAGTTCGTCCAGATGTCGTTGCTCGCACAGTCAGCTGGGAACAATTTTCAGAAGCATGGCCGCACTCGTGGTCGATGGTTTTGCGCCGGTGGTTGGAAAAAAAACGAAGAACACGCGGCCAAGCGCGGTTCGAAGACCGCAGGGGGATGAAAAAAAAATAAAAAAAAGAAGAAAAAGGGGAAAAGAGGAGAAATGGCGATCGACGGCGGGAAAATGAGCCTCGAAACAAAGAAACTGTAAACGAATTTCGCAGGGAAGAGCCAAACCCTTCGTTGGGCTATTGTTTGATCGTGATGCAACTCCATCCTCCCTCTTAGCTGCCAATTAAAGTTTCTGCTACTTGCTTCCTTCCGGCAGCCACTTCGAAACGAAGACGACTGATATCCGGTTAATGTTCCTCTTCTTCTTCGTCCCTCGTTTCTTTCCAGTTATTCGACTGAACGAATGTTGTCACGGCGGATTCGATGAAAAACTAACCGAGTGACGTGGAGATCGATCGATTCGTGAGTCGCTTTCTATTGCTTCCCTTAACGGAAGGATTTTCCTTTTTTTTTTTCTTTTTTTTTTTGATTTCTTAATTGTTAATCATTCGTTTGTAAATTCTTCAAATTGGCGTTTTTAAATCGTTGTATGAGAGATCGTTGGATGAAATTGATTTAAGAAATTCTTTTTCTTTTGGATTGGAGATTTTTGTAATTTGTGATTGGAGATTTGTTTCACTGGAATGAGAAACTGACTGGTAATAATTTAATTACGTTTAATATTCTCGATCGAAAAATTATGTTGATAAACGTGAAATATTTCGTTTAATTAGTTTTCTAATTTATATTATTAATTTTAGAATTAATTAGAACTTAAAGAATCTTTTGATATAGCGTTTACAATTTCTTGAATTTGAAAAAAGCAATTAAAAAATTGCTTAAGTAGTTACAAAAAGAATATTCGGATTTTTCATAAGGATTTTTACAATTTGATTTTTTTATTATAAATTGTGTTAAAATTTATAGAAAATATTTTTTTTCTCCTTTATAATGGTAGTAAAGAAATTCAAATTCCAAAGAAATGACATTTCACGAGCACCAACTTGATAATAATCTAAAGCTACGCGTCAATATCGTCAAATTAATTTTGAAAGTTTCACTCCTTCACAGTAAAGTTATTAATCATCACTGAAATTATTTCTGGGCAATTCAATCTGCTTATAACTAAACTCATTACCTCTATTCATTAAGAAGTAACTGCAAGTTAACTAGACTTTTAAAGGCTGTATCATTGAGCTGCAAATAAATTATGCTTCTATGTTATGAATATGATTTTACTTTAAAAGGCGTGCTACGAAAATCGTTCAGACAAAGCTTATATACAAACAATACAATTTATTCTATAAATTATGATTCACTCCTGTCAAAATATTTTTCCTTTCATTTATTTTCCTTTGTAATATTATTAATGTATATCATGCCATGTGAATTTGGTATTCCATTCCAAAAATCGCGAAAATCATCAAATTTAAAGAAAAAGAAATTTTTGAAATGTCTCTAAATATATAAATATATATAAAATAATAATTTAGATAATTAATAAAAAAATTTTCGTTTAATGCATCAGTCTAAAACTAAAATTCAGATCTGGATCACAGATTTACGGGTTACGACGAAAACAAAGATGGCCGAAACGTTAACTCAACATGGCGGAAATATTTATTTTTTCTCGAAAACCAGGAACAACATTCGCGTTACAAAGGAAGTAACGCTTAAGTCAGCTCGTGAAATTGAACTTACTGTTTGCACGAGCTTTCCAATAAATTGATGGAATATCCCTTGCTAAACCCCCAAGGGATGAAACGGCAGGCTATGGGCAAACTATGGGTCCTTTCAACAGGCAATTAACACAGCAATGTAATATTACCTAGGAATTCAGTGCTACGAGTAAATTCTCTAAAGTATGGCACTGGGATACAGGGACAATTAATTTGATTAACGTATTCTTCTAAACACACGAACTGTTTGTTCGAGTATAAGAACAATTAATACAATACACCAAAGGGGGCGAGGACAATAGAACCGTGCACGTTTTCTCAAGGGGGTTGAACAACTTAAGTACCAATAATAGAGATAGGTGCCTGAGAAACTGGATCAATTGATGAATTATTCCATAAATATAATTTTTTATAAAATATAATAAAGGTTTGTCAATCCATATATCTTTGAGAGATAGTATATATATATATAAAATTCCAATCAAATTCTATTGTTCTATTATTTATTACAATAATATACGTAATAATGATTTATAAATGTAATATTCATACAATAATTTTGAAAGATTTTTGAATTATAATTTCGTAAATTCAATATTATAATATTAAATATTTCGATTAATTTAGAAAATTGTAATTCTTTTTATGTATAAATGAAAATAATTGTGTCTATATAAAATATATAAAAAAATTTTCAATCAATTTTCAATAATTGTTTCATATATATTTTTATACATATTTAATTATCTAGTTTCTCAGATAGCTAAGACTTTTGATACTTATCATGAAGTTACATCATGAAAACGGGGTAATAATCTAAACATTAATGTAACGCAAGCCTGTGAGATTACTTTTGTAGTAAAAGGGTTCAGAAAGGAATGTCTCAGAGAAAAAGAAAAGAGTCGACGTGAAAAAGATCTCACGATCGTATTTTTTTTTTTCAACATTTCCCTGCTTGTTGTTGTGCTTTTCGTTCTGAAATTCACGATAATGATTGGATTACTCTTCCGTCATTACGAACAATAGTGTTTCGGATTATATTTCTTTCAAGAAAAAATTACGAAAAACTACGATCGAAAAACTATTATTACCTTCCATTCTTATTTCCTTATTTCCTTCATTCCGGTTGGACATCGATACTTCAATAGAAATACTCGCATCTGATTCTTTAAATATTCACGAAAAATTAATTAATGCAATCGATTCCGGGAGATTGTTCATTTATATTCAGAAAGGCTTTCACTTATATCATGAGACGCTTTTAATTTGAATTTTTATTGTTCAACAAAATATCGATATCTTAAAGTGGTTAATTGTTACGAAATTGAATTATAGTAAAATTTCTAATATTTTCAATAATTATTGAATAATATTTAATCTTCTCTATATCGAAAATTTAGAATTCAAAACAATATATATATATATAACAAAAAATAAACAAACAACTTACTTTTCATTATCTCTCATATGAATAATCATATATATAACCTAATCAATATTAATATTCATACAACGAGTTGGTAAAACGAGAAAACATTCGAAAAATTTTTCCCATCCCCTCAAAATCAAAACGCGCGAAACAGGAAGCTGTCGACTCCTCCTCCTCATCCCGTTTCCCACAGGAGCGATGCGTCGGGGGAGAGCACGATCCTCATCGCGAATGGATTAAACGAGACGAAAATTGTTTCGAATGTTTTGCGGGGATGTGCACGTGGCTGTTCCATCGAGGAAAAACGAAAATAATTTCCAAAAATGCGTCACATTCGCACCGTGGTGGAAGTTGTAGAGGATGTCAAACACGTTGCAACTTCCAAAGCGATCCGCCACCACCATGGCTCTTGTTGAAAGTTGCACACGGTCTCGACGCGATTTTAACGACACGGTTGCCAACTTTCTTTCTTCGAGGAACGTTTACGCGACCGTTTTACTCGTGTCGTGGTACCGGTTGTTGGAATACTCGAACGGGTGCTATGTTGAATTGAATTCGCGATAAGAATTTGAAATTGAAGTTGGGATGAAAGATTTAGACAAGATTTTGGATAGATAATTGATTATTATTCGATCTTATATCAATATATCAATATTATTTTTAATGTAATAGGTTTTTAATGGTATGATGATCGATGATGCGACACTAGCGCCACGTGATCATTAACTATTATTACTTAATGTAATTAATACTTATGGATACTTTTGTAATTATTTATTACTTATATTTTTTTCAAATATTCGAATAATTATGTTTCTATAAACGATAAAAATATATTTTATTGATTATTGATTTGAAAATTTGTAAAATTTAGAACTATTGCTAGTCGTTATGATGTTAATAAAATTATTGTGTAATTTTTAAATATGAATTGTTCAAAAATAAACGATGAGAATGCATACAAATAATTTTTCAATCAATATTTAACAAAATTAAAACTAATTAAATTTTTATATCGTAAAAGAAATTCAACCAAATAAAACAATTTTTAAAAATAATTTAATAACTTAATGAAGCTATTTCTTTTTCCTTTTTTTAAAAAATTGGTGATGGTATAATAATAATCAAATATTAATAATAATTTAAACATAAGTATTGTTCAATATTTCACGATGAAGATCTCTCTCAAGAATGACTGATCAAAAAAGAAAAAGTCAGAAATAGACTAAGAAAAATAGTTCTGGTATACTTTGAATTTTATTGACATTTTCAGGTCGCGAGCCACATATGTATTCGTCAGTCTACTTTCTTTCTGAGATTTCCAACTATTTCCAAAGAATTTAGCCGGAATATTACAAGGTGTTCTCACTGGAATACAGTTGCTTGTATTGCAATTCACGTACTCAATAATGGAGGCCAATTAAAACGAGGTTGGCCGTTGTTAATTAAAGCAAGAATTGCTTGCAGTATTGCTGCTTATTGCAGTATTAACCGTGACAATTATTGACATATGAGACTTCGATATTCGCTTGAATTGTTAAAGTAATTTCGAATTGTAAAAATAATAACGAGTTTATAATAACAGAAAGCGCAAAAGTGAAATTAAAATCGGAAATTTTACACGTAAAGATATCGTTGATTACAAACTTTTACATTCTTTGAATACTAATATAAATTTAATATCACGATATATCACTTTTATAAAGTAGAATTTTAAACAAAAAGGCAACATTAATGATAATGATAATTAAAGTTTAATTACAAAAAATATTTACTTCTTTTATCATCCACAAATGAAAAATAATTTTAAACAATTAAAAACATTTATAAAGAATATTATCATGATACTGTTAAAAATTTAAACTATCCTTTTCCTGATATATGAAACAAACAAATATCGTCGTTAAATCATATCAACTCGACGAAATATTCATGTTTAAATATAACGAGAAGAAAAATTACCGATCATAACGGTACATCTATCGTTTTTCTCTACGATGCAAATGATTTGAAACTAGAACCAACAAACTCGCTCTAGATTCTCCTCCTACGCGACACGCTTTCCACATTTTTCCTTTCCACTTGCTTATTTTCATTCCAAATCATCGGTTCACAGCCGAGTAAAAGGACGGGTAACGCGATTTTCGATCCCGTTGCAGCTGGAAAACTACAGAAAGTTCGACGGCCCGGAAGATATGGATAGTAGGAGAGGTTTCGCTTCGCTACTTTCGCGGGAATTGAATTTCTTTCTGGTCAACTTTGAAGGAAAAGTTAAAATTATATAATTAAAAAAATATAATTAAAAATTGTCGAGGTATATATTTATCGATAAATTCGATTCAAGATCGGTTTAAAAATTTATGCCAAAATTCTTGCTCGTTGATAAGATAATTCGAAAAAATTGCAGCGCAAAAAGAAGATATAAATTTGATGCAACTGTTGCTGGTGATATTTATGCAATTCAGTTGTTTGAAAATCTCAGCTTTTTCAAGCTTCGTGTATTTAAATGTTGCATAAAGTAGAAACGAAGTTTGAAAATATTTATATCGTCTGGTTCTAAAGATTAACGAAATATTTGAACTCTTATTTAAACTTTAATTTCATTCTTACTCATCCTGTCGAAAGAAATAAGTATTTAATCAAGATATAAATTCTCTTTCCCGATGTCTATTTTTTTTTTTATACTTCCCTTTCTTTTCCATAATTTATTTTCGCTCTTTTTTCAATGAATAAGAATTCCTCTATTAAAAATTGTTAAAAATAAAATAAAACACGAGAATCGTCTTACATTTTATATCAACCTCGATCGATTCATTTCAAACTCCCGTCTAAAATCAATATTTAAAAACTCATCTCACCTCCTCTCTTCTTTCCCCAACTTCTTCCAAATTAACTTTTTCAAACATCCTCTTAATAGAAAAGCAAATCCTTAAACTTCTCGCCGATTCTATAATATTCCTTGGAATATATCTCTTCATCAAATAACAAATCGCGACAGGCGTTATTATCCCGCCAGAACGAAAAGCCATGGAACAAGCAAGGATGGCCGAGTATTGCCGAGTTACGTTCGAGTTTCAGCTTCGAAAAGCTCTTAAAACCGTTTCTCACCGTGTAATCGCGGCAACCCCTCCCCCCAGCCCAACAATCCCCTTCGACATCCCCGGTTGGAGAATCGTTTCGACCGCTTCTTCGTCGTCGTTAACCACTCTCGACACACCTCCCCTCCCCTCCCTTCTTCGAAAAGGCCGTTCTCCTCCTCCCTTCAGAAA
Source organism: Apis dorsata (assembly GCF_000469605.1). Classification (NCBI taxonomy): domain Eukaryota; kingdom Metazoa; phylum Arthropoda; class Insecta; order Hymenoptera; family Apidae; genus Apis; species Apis dorsata. Next base: position 119,761 of record NW_006264075.1, read on the forward strand.
CGGGGCCACCAACGAAAAT
>NW_006264075.1:119917-130615 GCF_000469605.1 Apis dorsata
CTTCGATCTGAACGACTTTCGAGCTTCTTACCCCGCTCCACACGACTTTTTCTCTACACAGCTTCCTGGACAGGAACGTTCGAGAGACGACAGGCACAAATGCGTGATGTACATATTTACATATGGAGAGAGAGAAAAAGAAAGAGGACAAGAACACTGGAACACAGCACACTGCTTAGCTTAATTTTCTTTGATTTATAATATATATATCGTAGGTACCTATTAGAGGGACAGCGTCCGAGGTGGTCGGCATGCTTTCTGCAACGAGGTTCAGGAATACTGTCAGCGACAGTAGAATGGTCACTCCTGCGATAGATGGAGAAAAAAAAAACAAGAGAAACAACAAGATGAATCGATCTTTTTTCTTTTTTTTTAGACTTTATTTGTATAAAGTTGATCGTCTCTCGGATCGAATCTTTGATGGATGGTGTACCATCTGTACCTGGGTAATATTTCTTACGAGAAACGTGTTTTAAGGGAGTTTTCCTCTGTGAGAAAATTATGCTGCACGAGTTAAATGGATATGGAAAAGATCAAAATTTGGTTGATATTATTTGATTATATATACAAAAGGTATTATATATTATATATGTAAAGGGAGAATAAGAGAATTTAATTTTAGAAATTTATCTTGAGAATTCCTGGTCAGCAAATTTCTAAGATTTTATTGGATCAATATTCAAATACTTGATTAATAACTTGAGATGACTACGTCATTTATAATTGAATATTAAAGGATTCCTGATCTTTGAGGATATTTCTTTAAAAGATGTTTTGTAAAAATGAATATGTTATATTTTCTGTAATTCTTCTAACAACATTGAGTTTTCTGTTACGATCTCAAGCAAAAGAATATCGAGATCACTTCAGAAATCATCAATCAAATCTTAAAAAGTCACATATCACAATAAATAATAATAAATATAATAAAGATTCTTTTACATTTAATTTTCATTTAATAATAAAGATTCTTTTACAAAAATCGAAAAAAATTTAATTAAAACATAAAATCTTTCAATTTGAGGAACTCTATCTTAGTCCTAGGATGAGAATTCTAATTTGAAAATCAATGTAAGGTATCTGTTAAATTTTGGCCAAGGGATTTGGCCAAACCAGGTCAAGCAATGAACACGTTTCGCGATAAGATCACGTCTGTTAGAAATTCCTGGATGATATTGTCGTTAGGCTATGGGTTCCAGGATAGTGCGAGCTTCCAGGATAGAAACGTTCCGATTTTTCAAAAATATTTCACCGTACGAACACTGCTCGAGATTCGTATTGGTGCGACGGTTCGACGAACACTCGTCGAGCTTGCCAAATGCAAGTGAATTCCACTTGTTTTTCGAATCGAATCCTTGATTTTCGACGATAGCGAGTTTTGGGTTGAGCCGATCGCTTTGGATCGATTTAGAAAAGTACATGGTTTTGCTTCTTCCCTTCTTTTCCCTTCCCTTTTCCCTTCTTATTGTTTTGGGATTGAAATCGTTGGAAGTGGATTTTATGAGTTTTCTATCTTAAATGAAATCGTCGATATTTGTGCAGAATCGAGATTTTGAAAAGAATTTAATTAATCTTTGCGATAGTTTGTTTTAGTCAATTTAAAAAAGTTGCATTGATGAATATTTTTTAAATTAATAATTCTTATTACACATTAACAATTTATATATATATATATCTTCAAGATAGATCAATATGTCGAATCGAAGAATTAACTGATAATATTTCGTGAATAGAATTATGTACAACTATGTGATAAATAAAATAAATTACGATATAATTTGATTGAAAATTTGAAACACGTTCGAAAAATTAAGAGGCACACGTGCCGAGATATATTTTAGCCAACAATATTTTCATCCAAACTTTATATATCCAATTATCTAAATTGATGCACTAAATCATCAGAAACTCCACACGTTATTTAGATCAAAATTTGCAAATATTTGTTTAGAAGTTTCGCGATGGAACGTCTCACCGCGAGTTATGTTAATTTACGCGTATCGGTAATCTAAATGTTTAAAATAGTCATTAGACGGCTTTATATCAAAGTCGTATAATTTCAACAGGGTAATCGAATTTTACTGTTTACGCGATATCTAAATTTGAGATTGCTTGAAACGAATTATTTTGACGAAACCTTTAATTTTCCAGTTACACGCGTTTCTGAGTTTCGTGTGAATAAAATATGCATAAAGATCAAACGAAAATTATTTTGTTGATTCAAAACTGTCTTAATCAAAACTTAAGAATTAGCAATTGAATATTATTAATGTGATGTAATTATGATTATGCGATATTTTATTATTTGTATTATTATTTGTATAATATTAAATTCCAACAAAAATTAGAATATAGTACTACGTTCATATCAAAACTTATATCAAGAAAGAAATTTTAAAATGAGAGCATTTAAGTATTTCAAGCAATCTATATTCGTGAATATTAAATTTATCGTGTATGATATATCTGTCTAATGTATTAAAAAAAAAAGAAAAAACAACAGAAAGTAAACTCAACTAAAATAAACACGATTTTTCTGTACCTTATACAATAAAATTCGTATTTTTACGAGTTTAATATTTGCTTCCGACTTTGTAATATTACAATGTGTGCAAAGGGAAGCTGCACGCAATATTCTTTTTCTTATTTTCAAAATTCAATTCGTAAATTTATCATTCTTGAATTGGTGAATTACATTCAATTTTTTTCAGAATAAAAACAGTTTCTCAAAGTATATCCTAGAAATTCTACTGTGTGCCAGTAACAAACGTTGGGTCTGAGACTTTCGTAAAGTATTGTGTGTAACGGGGTCGTAAAATCGGTCAGGCTTCAAAGTTCACACGAGAGCCTGACCAAGTAAATTTACCGAAACCGGAGAAGACAGAGATACGAAACCTCAATCAGGGACGTGTGTGAAGTGTATCTTAGCTTTGATTTCATCTTTTATCGTGGAAATAAGAATTTGATGAGAATGTTTATAGCGATAGAATGATTCTGGAATGGATTTCATATTAGAGGAATTCATAGAATTGATTAAATTAAATTTGAAAGAGATATGATTAATTTATAACTACATATATTTTTTGAAGATTTTTTTGTATTTGGAAAGTATATTTTGTATAAAAGAATTATATTATTATGCAGTTTCAATTTATCCTATCCTTCTATCAAGAAGAAAAATCATTTGTTTTCTGATTATATTAATTGTAAAGTAATTTTGTAATTATTATAATATTATTATTATATTGTTAGAATGATAACTATAATGGTATCATATTAATATATTGAAGAATTTTTTATAATATTTTTAAAATGTACAAGTGACAAGATATTAATAAATTTTCTTTAATATAATAATAATTTTAATCATAACAGAAATGAAATTTTATAAATAATTTTTTTTAAAGTGAATGATCTAATTATTCATGTATAATATTTCATATTAAATTTTTAAATTTTAAAAGAGAAAAGATTTATTTTAATATTAATTCATTAATATTATTAGTTAGTAAAATATATTAAAGTTTTTTTCAATTTTGGTATTTTAATATGATTCCAATTGAAATGTTTTATAACTGAATTCAATATAAATATATAAACAGATATTATATTATCCCGTGCTTTGAAATAATATTATCTGGTACATAATACAATATCTGATTTCAAAATTTGCGAGTTCTTGATTTTATTAAAAAAGCAAACATTTTAAATTATCCAACACATATCGCGTTTAATTATTCTAAAATTATTTTCTTCTTCTTTTTTTCAACTAATTTTAGTCTCTAAATAATAAAAAACCATACTGGTATTCTCGTATTTCAATTATCTCTCTTTAATTGGTTCGCACAGAATTTATTTTCTTCTATTCCATTTCCCGTTTTATCGAAAGCAAATTTACCGTCATCGAATTTTATTTTTCCACGACTCGTGCCTTCAATGAATGATAAACGAGCTGATCGAAGGAACAACCGACAAAGGAACGTGACACGAATGGAACCCCTTTCAATCGCCGTCACTGATGGATTAAAGAACGTTTTAGATGTAGTTTGATATATATTAGTGAAGAATTCTGTCAATACTTGTTCTAATTGGCTCTATAATTTACTATTGCATCGTTCAAATAATTATTTTCTGACTGTACAATAATAACATATTAATATTTTTTGTTTCATAAATTTGATGATCATGAAAAATGCAAAGCAGGATAATTATATAATTGTAGAAATAATCTTTACATTTTTTTTCATTAATTTAAACAATTTCCTGATTATTATTATAATAAGATTTTAACTTTATAATTGCTATGTTTCTAATATCATCAAACGCTTCTTTTCTTTATTTTTATTTGTATAACCTATTTAAAAAAATTCTTTCAATTATTATTTTCTAGAAACCTATTCATACGTGTCAATAAGAATCTCTTGAATGTTATAATTCATTAAATATATTTCATAGTAATACATTAAGAATTTTCAATTGCTTTTATTATATTATATTATTCATCCCCTGTAACACATGTAATAATTATCATTATATCACTGATCATAATAATAAGATTCAAAGAACAATGAAAAATAAAAGATACATAATCTTTTTTCAAAAAGTACTAAAAATTATAAAGAATTTCCATTTCCAAATCCTAAAGAAAAATCACGAACTCTTTTTCTCTCGTCATTCTACTTAACCCATTCTACTTAAGAAATTACGTTAAAAGGATATCGTTTTTTATTGAAACAACTCGCTTAAGATGTCATCACCATTTATGTTAATACACCTCTTCGTTCACTGATCACACGGTGGTTAAATTGGCGTGTGACGAGCAAGATATATCGCATCGAAGGGCGCATATTTGTAATTTCCGTAGCGAGCTGACCATAATCCCACGCGTGAACGAGTATTCCGCTCTGCGTAACTTGTACCCAAGCTGCGAGCACAGAGTCAGCCGAGTCGTTAATAACTTTATGCGGTTAACGTGTCTGGAATTGCATTATTAAGCGATAACCGCCATCGTTTACAGGGGAATATCGATAATTCGCGTTCATTGGGACGTTCCTCGTTAATTCGGGTTCGTGTCGTGAAAGAAAGAGCGAAGACACCATCCCAGGTCTCTGTCGATGATGGATCAAATAAAAAAGTTCGTTAAAGACTTCGTTTTCGATGTATCACGTCCAAGGTGGTCAGAAGATAAAGGTAGCTTAATAATGAAAGTTTGGGAGACAGATAATTGAACTTTTGTGGTGATAAAATATATGTGTCGTATATGATTTTTTTTATGAAAATGGTAAACAATATATATATTTTAGACAATTTGAAAAATTGTCACGATATTTTCGTGATCGAAAGCAAAATGACTGGCTTATATAGAATGCAGGAGGCCATCATCGTAAGATTCATCATCAGAGAATTCACGTGGAGGATAAACATTGCTTGGATAAGTTGCTTGTCCACGTTCAACAAATATAGTGGCTATCGTGCAAGCACAGAGGACTACATAAATTTCCATAATTTCCATAATTGAGAACTTAGAAGACGAATTATCATATATAAGATTACGATATTTTGAAGGGATGTATGGTTTACATTGTCCAGTCGCTTCGAATTCGATGATTTCAATGCACACATTTTCATAGAATTATACTTATTTGAAAAAAAAAAATAGAAAATTTGTTTGTTAGCTTGCAAGCATTTGTTTTTTAAAATAGATAATATAAATTATGAATTATAAGATCTTATATAATCTTCTAAAAAAATTTTAACAATTTTATAACTTTAATAGAAATATATATGAAGAATAATATGATATATAATGAAAATTTTTGTGTGTGTGATTATAATTTCGTGATTAAAAGTTATATAATTATTAGAGGATTGTAGAGAATATAATTTACATACTTAATATTCATATATTAAATATTTGCAACAAATAAATATAATACTATATGATTTTATTATTTTCATTTCTTTTTTGCTAATTAATAACTAGAAATAAATAGAATAAAACAACTCAGCACCGAAACTGCTTTTTGTAACACGACTTAATAGAAGGCTTCAATTCTCCTGATTGCAATTCGTTTCGAGAATTTGGATCACGCGTCTTTCCTTGAGAATTTCGATTCGTTTCCAGTCAGACACGATCCGGATAAGAGTTCAGGATCACGTTTCAACAAGATTCGAGAGCCGGAAACCGCGGTAAGATGCATCGGCTGCAAGTGGCAAACCGCCAATAACATCGAAACTTGTTGGTCAGGATGGGATCAGGGAAAACGGACAATTAGTTCCTTGTGATTAGTTTCGAGTGTCCATTTGACGGTTTCGCGGTTACGTAACACGCGTGTTGATGCGTGATCGATTAATGTGCAAAACCGAATTAGAAAGGTTTCACCTACGATGTGGGATTGGATAATAATTTGGATAATAATTTTGGGATCAAAGTTATGGATAATCAAGCAATACGAATAACAACCATAACTTCTTATAAATATAATTCTATAAATATAATTCTTATAAATATAAATATAATAAATATAATATTCAGATAATGGAAATTCGATACTGGGTAAACAAAAGTCAATGAAGATTACGATATTAAATAAGATATTAATAGATTACAGATTTTTAAATGAATAAAACGTATACAAATATTCGATTAATATATAACACAAAATATATAATAAATTATATCTCAATTGGTTGTCGAGATATAAGGATTTAAAGGATCATAGCGTTGCGAAAATTATGAATGGATCCGCGACATAGTGACCTACTTATTTTTCCTGGAAATGCTTACTATGCATTTCTAGGAATCGCGTCTGCCGCTTGTCTGGTGTTTGGAATAGGTCAGCGAGACGAGGCGCGAGCGAGAGATCCGAGTAAACGATAAGGATGGAGATACTAAATTGTGAAAAATTATCTTTTTCTTTACACGATGATATCTCGGAAACCGGAAGTCGTTTCGAGACAAATGAAGAAGCATTTTAAAGAACAAACTTCTATGCTTCCAATGATCGTTCATTCGTTGACCGGAAGTTATTATCTTTCGAGTTATAGCGGTTTAAAATTTTGCTAATTTTAATAGATTTAATTGACTTTAAGGTAAATGTTTGAAAAGTATTCTTTTCTTTACACGATGATATCTCGGAAACCGGAAGTCGTATCGAGACAAATGAAAAAGCATTTTAAAGAACAAGATTCCACGCTTCTAATGATCACTAATTCGTTAACCGGAAGTTATTATTTTCGGAGTTATAGCGGTTCAAGTTTTTACTAATTTTAATAAGATTTAATCAGGTTTGAGGCAAATGATTAAAAATTTCAGAATTGAGTTACATTCTATTGATATTTTATCTCGTTAAAGGCTGTGTTATTGCTTTGTTGCTATTTCAAAACATTAGTGAAGTGATAATTTACATAACAATTAACGAATAAACGATTCGATAAATAAGTAGCAGCGCAGCTGGTGCGTTTAAATGATGTTTTATCGCAGATATGAGTCTCATAAATCTTCTGCATTGAATGTACCAGATTTTATGATAGCGATATTTCTATTAGAAGTGGATACTATAGAGAACAATTCTCTGATTATTCAGAGAGGATTATCAATGGAAACGAGTAACATTCAGAAAAATTTATCGCAATCTTTTCACAATTTATTTTGTAAATTTATAATTAACAATATAATTAACAGAAATTTATTCCTTTTATATTTAAATATTCCGTTACTCTACATATAATATATTTTTATTAATATTTATTAAATATTCCCTTTTTATTTCTAAAATAATTTTAAATAATATAGAATTAAATAATATTAAATTTCTCTTAAATATATAATTACTACGTTAGCTTTTGATTAATATCTGTTACAAAAGTTTTTAATATCTGCAATATTCTTAAAGTTTATCCAAATTTTTATAAACAAATTTTTAAAACTTTCTACAATAATTATAATGATATACATTGAAGAAAAAATTCATATTATTTTTATGAAAATATTTATGGACAAAATATTCAAATCTAGCAAAATCTTAGGCAATATATTACTCTTTCTCATCAGAGGAAAAAATGTGAATTCGTTGTTTTTACGGTACGACATTAATCTTTCGATTAATTCCGATGCAGAAAGAATGCATTTGCAAAGAAGATTTACATCTGGGGATCAAATACACGGATTTGTCAGGAGAAACGTTCGCCGTATTCTTGGTTGGCCGGTTTATTGCCCACAAATGTTCACTTTGCCGATAAATCACTTTGTTGCACGGATCATTTACGGAATTGCTCCAAGATCGCTAGTTACACCTGTGTAGAAATCGGTGACACGAATTGTGCGAAATATGGTGCGAACTCCGATATACTCTCTTTACGTGCGCATTTCCGGTTATTTTATGTTGATAATAAAATGTACTTTGATGAGAGATTCAAGAATAATGTAAATTAAAATATGAGGAGGATCTTTAGTAAGAGAGAAGTAGATGTACTTGTAATAATTTTAGAAAAAATAAATGGTAAAAATTATAAAATTGTTGCTTCTTTGATTTAATATTTAAAAAGAAAGAAAATGCAGGAAAAAAATAAGGATACAATATGAATAAAATATGGTACATAATTATTTATAATCAAAAGAGAACAAGAATTTTGATTTAAAATGTTTTAATAAAACTTACAATTTAATAAATAATAAATATTTTTGTAAAATATAATATGATCAATTTTATTTTTGATATTTGATTTTTTTTTTATTTTATTGTATATATGACTAATTATTTTTATTTAAACAAATACTACTATTTTTTTTATTTAAAAAATATACTTCCTTTCAAATTGCACATTGTACGATAAATTTCTTTTTTATGAATTTATTTTTCCTAATTTTTTTTTCCTAATGAACTATAAGTTTAAACAATTATTCATATCATAATTAGAATATAAATGATAATAATGAATATAAAATGAAACTTATATTAAAACTTATGTTTCTATAATGTTTATCAATCTTATTGTTTATCAACCTTGAAATTTTAATTTTTGCCATTATAATTGATGTGATTAATTGGTGTAATTATTAAACAGAAAGTAAAGAATGTGATTATTAGACAAAGTATCATAAGATTCTCAAAAGAATATGTAAACGATAAAACATAAATCACATTACTGAAAAGACCTGGTTGTGTTATAATACATATTGTATAAGACTGGAAGATTGTTGCTAATTTCAAAGTTCTTCAAAGTTTCCTCTTTTGACTAAAGTATAGTCTTATCTTGATTTACCAAATATGCTGTAGTTGAAGTGTGAATAAATCATAAATGGAAATTTTATTGTATACCAGAATAGATTAAGATGAAAATTGAAAAATAAATATATAATTTAAAAAATATATACAAAATAATAAAATGGAATTTTAGATTAAATATAAAATTGATCTTGTTATAAATTGTGATAAAGTTAATTATAATATTATTTAAAATTTTCAATTTTGTTTAATTTTTTCATTTTAAAATTCATTATTCTTTTATTGTTAAAATATTTCTAGACCTATTAATCTTCCTAATTTTTTTTTTCTTCAATAAATGTAAATTATCCTCACTACTTTTTTTTTTTATTTGATATTATTTTCAAGATAAATAAAAGTATTATATATTATATTCATATCGCTTAGTGATATTGTTTCTGATATTTTTTCAAATCATATTGAAACATACACATTATTGGAGAGAATTGTTTCTCTACTTTCTATTTTCTTCTAGAATATTAATCTTCGATATTATTGGAAAATGACATCTTTCATCGAAAGCCCAGATATGGCATTAAGGTGAATAGAAAATTCTTTAATAAGAATTTATTTCATTTCATGTCTCAACCAATATTTTGAAAATGAATCAGATGAAACCTGCAGCACCATTTCTTTTGATCTATAAGCTCATTTAATTTTTTTCGCTTAAAATAACATGAAAAGCTACGTTTTCTAGTTCCTTGGATTTGAAAGAAATATAAATAGCTAATGAAATAGCTCAATAGAAAACGTTTATGATATGCACGAATTATTAGTTTTTTCACTCTTTTTGATAAATCACTACAAGATATTAAAGAGATTTTACGATATCACATTTTTTAGTGATTTTTATTCAATGAATTACATTAAAAATATTATATAAAGATCAAATTATAATCTAGTTAAATATATAATCATGAAAACTTAAGAATTTCTTAAAGATCGAATTAGTATAAAAATATTTTTTACATAATATTTTTATATAGACTTTGCTAACAAAATTTTGATTAATCATTAATTTTCTTGCAAATATTTTAATATTAATATTTTTTTTTACTTCTTACTCTAATAAAAAATATTTTATTTACACGAAGAAATATTTATTTATATTTGCTTTAAAAGTCAAAAGAGTTATGTTAAAAAATAATATAAAAATCTTACAACATACTACATTTAGAGAGACCCATTAAAGAGAACCAAATATATCCGTTATTTATAAATTTGTCAAAAAAAAAAAAAAATCCTTAAAACAAAGTTACATGATTCAGGTCACCTATCCATCATACGTTACATTTTTTAAAATTGAAGTTAAAATTAATGGATTTGCCTAAGAAGCTTAGCAGTTTTTTTTACCAGCTGCATTGATCGATTTATACAAAAAATATATTTTCATTTCGAAATCTCATCAAAGAATTATCTTGAAAAAAAAAAA
>NW_006264075.1:130883-140372 GCF_000469605.1 Apis dorsata
TTTTGGCGAGAATTATATTTCCATAAAACCATAAATATCGTTATACAATTATTTGCTATTATTATACTTTATCACTTCACAATCCAGAATTTCAATTTTCAGGATACAAGCAACAGTTGTCACAGAGTTAAATGAAATTTATCCATAAAAATACAGTATAATTTATTTCGCTTCATCTTTCTTTTCCATATACTCGAGCATAAAAGTGTCGAACAATCGCGTTTCTTGATGCAAGGTGAGAAAACGTCAATCTCGTAACATAAGGGATGCTCGCTCGCGAGTCTCGTCCAATCCTTTGTCATGCTAATGCCCAATCAAATGCACTTTCCACGAGAGAGGGCGAGATGTCACTTTTGCTCGGTCTTAACGAGGTATGCATTCGCCCCGTTATTTATCCGGTTAATGAAAATTCGGTGTGGCCGAGCTGCTTGGAATTTACAGCGGCATAATATTATTATGGAAATTTCATTCATGGACGCAATAATGGCGTGCCTAAGGAGCTACATTTTTGCCTTAAATAATAATCTCTTGACTACGGCGAAAATTGTCTTCGAGTGAGAGGGAACGACGATTCGAGTTTTCTTCAGGGTGAATATTATTGAGATGTGCTCTTCAATTAGTGAAAAATAATGGAACGCCCCTGCCTTCCTCTCGATTTTAATAATGACTTTCGGCTGGAAGTATGTATTATAGGTTCTTCTCTTTTTATTGTTGGCACGTAGTTTTTGGTGAATATAATTTAAGGAATTTTTGTCGATATTAGAACAATTAGTTTCTTTTTTTTTCAAGAATAAATGTGCTGTCTACAACCCTTTTTGTAAAATCCATTAAATAGTATTAAAAAGTTAGAAGATAAGTTGTAAGATAATTAAATTATTTTAACATTGTTGTTTGACTTTGTGTTCATCATTACTTATTGCCATAATCATTGAAATAATAAAATTAATTAAAAATCTATTATTTAATATATTTGTATTAAATCATAATTTAATGATAAATATTAAAATTATCATGTTTAATATTAGTAGTATCATTTAAATAATCTTTAATCATTGCAATTTGATTGTAGTATTTATAAAAATTATTAAAATTCAAATAATATCCATCTTAGAAAGATATATTACTCATCTTGCCAATGTCTATAATGCTACATGATCTTTCTCATGTAGCGAACTTTCAATCGACATTAAACTGGGAAGGAAACTCTCACACGAGGGACCGAGTTTGCCCGGTGATTAATTACGGAACAGAAAGAACTCGAGATCCGAGAAAAAGAAAGGGGTTAAAGAATGAAGGATGGTGCATTCTGATAAATCGACTTCTGTCAAAATATTATCTCGAGAAACTTTTTCTTCACTAGTGGAGAGGATTTCTACTGGTGTAGCATTAGCAACAATGGAAAAAAATTATAGATTTGAAGACCTTCCCTCTTGTATTAGCTAAGAATTCTCAAACAATTAGAAATAGGATATTTTTATTTCTTATATGTAGATAGTAGGATAATTTACGATAGATACTGAATTTATTGAAAATCATGAAATATTTTATATAAATGTAAATTAGCATATCTTTGGTTAGGAAGATTAATAAGTTTATAAATTTTTTAGATAAATACGATTAATCCAAAGTTAATATTGAATTTTCTTTAGAAATTGTAATATTATTTTGTTTTCAAAACGTGTTGTAGCAATTTCATAATATTATAATATAACAATTTATTAAATGAATAATCTCTGGAAATCGTTAAAATTTCGAACAAACTAACTATCAATTTAATTAATATCTATTTAAATAATAAAAATAATTATTTCATTAATCGAAAATTTATGTCCTCCTATTAGCAAGAGGATATCTTATTACTATAATTAAATATTTTAAAGAATTTTCATCAAAAATGCATCAAAATAATTACAAAAATACTCGATAATAAACGATATTAACCTCGTATTTCAATTAAAAACGAGAGAAACTAAACATAATAGCGCTAAAGTCCACGGTCTAAGCAGACAAAGAATAATCCCCCATTAAGAATGAACGAAGTTTTCACAAATGTTACAATTTGCGAACAACGTGAACGTTAATTCCACTTAAGTTGACGTGAAATGTTTGTTCGCCTCAACTTCGTTTTCGCCCATGGCGCTATGCATCAGCAAATAGAGGGTAGAGGGCGCCACTCTGCACGCTTCAAACTCCCTAGAGATTCAATATTTTCCCCCAAAGCTCGCGAATTATCAAAACATCATGATGATCATAACACCAGTGGATTTCGTTTCAGAAGTTTCGGTTCGAATCGAAAATTCTTTTCTCGTCACAAGAGTTAGATTTCAGGGTTTAAACCGATCCAGAAACGTACAAATCGCGTCGCGTGAAGAGACAACAATGGCGGAAAACGTGACGGCGGAAGGACAAAAGGGAGACAACGCTGATAACAATGAGAGGATACCGGGACGGAGGCGCAGATAGCAACGAGATTCGATCTTTCTTATTCAGATTTCCTGCGGGAATTCTTCTTCCGTTTACTCGCGAGACTAACTCGTAATTACTTGCCGAATGTGAATAGATAGAAAAGATGAAGTACGATTGTGAGTAGGATATGTAGTGGGCAAGTTTCAAAAGAGTCTGTCAGCCATGTTGTGATTTAAAATTTCGATATGATGATTTGAGAATGTTAATGAAAAGATTAATAATGAAATTTTCTTTTTTTCTACTTTTTTTTTCAAAGTACTATTTCATTTTATTTATGATTTTATGGATTTATGAAGTTGATCTGTTGAATTATAACAAATTTGTTTCAAATTTTTTTTGTTATTAAAGTAATTGATAATTGTCTATCTAATCGATTGTATTGAATTTAATTAATAGTGTTGAGAGATGTACACTAATATAAATTTTAAAAAGAAGAATAACAATTGACAAATTGTGAAAGAGAAAATATATAATGATACAAAAATTGTATTCTTATAAATTGTGATTCAAAATAAAATTAAGAGAAAGATTGGATGGAAAATATTTTGGAAGAAAATTAAATTTGAAAACACAAGTATATATTAATTTAATTAACAATTAAATAAAATTTGATAATTTTAATAATAATAGAAGATTAGAATATAAAAATATGTAAAAATTATTGAATTTTTGATATTAGAAAATAAATTTTTTAATTAGATTTTTTATTATTTCATATAATTCATATAACAGGAATGAAATTCGACCATATTTATGATTTTTTTTGATTCATATTTGAGTAATTGAATTCAGGTAGTAGAAGTTGAGATGATTGGGTGCTATATAAAATTTCATTTCAATAAATGAAATTCAGTTTAATGGAGTTCTACTGTACGTATCAGTTTGTTGTATACGAAATAGATTTGACAAGCGCGTGAAATCTTTGGGGATTTAACGCTAAATGTAATACGAATAAAACTTGAATTTTGTCATGTAGAAAGATAGAAATCTATAAAAAAATATATATAAATTTCAAAATTGAATGATAAAGTATGAAAATATTCTTAATTTAATATATTATAATAAAATAATAATTTCTTTTGTTACAATATTATTGCTTTTTTTGTTAAATACAAAATTTTAATTATACTATCCAAATATAACTTCAATTTATATTAAATAATAATATTTTATTTTGAAAAATGCTTTTTTTAAATTTGCAAACAAATTCTATATAAAGAAAATATGTATAAAGAAAAAGATTTTACTTTCAGAATTATTTACAGAATCATTTATAAAAGTCTTCCAATATTCAGATTTTTGATGGCATTAATAAAATGTTAAATTAATTAAACAAAATAATAAAAATAAATAATACTATTCTTGCATTTCCTTGTTCCACTCTTCCATTGCATTTTTTCTTCAAATAAGAATTTAATTTATCTGACTATACAAAGAATTTAATATATCTGACTATATTACTATTCTAACTAAATATCTTATTAAATTATTTCACGAAGAGAATTCTAGTTCTAAATAAACAGTTTGGTTAATTATAACGAATTCTTAAATGAAAGACGAATATCTACTGTGATTTCAAAGCATCGTATTTCAATAATTACACATAAGAACGGCCATTATTTAGTTCCATGGATTCTAAAGTTTGAGACATAGTTACATCTTATTGTGTTTCAAAGCAGAGTTTCAAGAAGTTATAGGTGTTAGTTTGTACAGGAAATTCCTCGAAACACGGAAATTTCTCTGTACAATATAGAAAGGCGTAACATCTTGAATTTTGAGATAATAATTCAAATATAAATTAAAATAATAAAATTCGAGTTATCTTTTATGTGATAATCAATCTTAAGATTATAAGAATTTATTTGGCAATTTTTATAATAATAATTACTAGTTGATAGTAACTAGAATCTGTATCAGAATTATTCATTGTCGGACAGCTTAAGATATATTGAAACCAAGTGCTTGGCATATTGCCATTTTCATCCCGTGATTGAAAATATCTCAGGAACGAGGCCATTATATAACTTGCAACTAAAAATTTGATTGATTCATTAACCAAATGTATCGAATTTGGAAATACAGTGCACTAAATATTCCAATTCAATTTCTAAATAGCGATTCTCATATCATTCATATAATTTAATACTTTAAATATCAAATATTATAATTTGAAAATTCTAATTAAGAATTAGCCACAATTTTGATTCTCGTTTCATTCTGAGCAATAAAATCTTTCTTTCATTTGTGTAAATCATCCTGTATACAAAAATTTCTAATTTATTTATTTTATTTAAAAAAAAAATCTGTATATCTAAAATATCTATCTTAAGTTAAAAATATATCTAAAGATCTTCACATTTTTTTCTCCAGCTTATTATAAGACAGATTTCAAAATCTAATTGGATATAACAAAATTGCTTTTCAAATAAAATATCATATAAAACATTTCATATAAAATCCTAAAAATCTGAAAATCTACATTCTTAAAATCTTTAAGAAAAATAATATAAATTCAATATCAAATTCGCAAATTGTAATTTAAAACATCAAACGACACAAAGTAACTTATCCCAAACTAAGGATATACCCGAAGATTCTCACGTCTTAAGCTTCCCCTACTATAACACAGCCCTCGAAATCTCCAAGATGTTTCCCTCCACGTGAAAATTACAGTAGACGAGGGCAATTTTTAATAAGTTCCACCTCCAGGGCAACCGCACAGCTCTGACACACATAGTCTTGACAAACGAGCCACGAGTTATGTTTTAATTGCACCATTTCTCGACTCTATACGATATATCTTGCTCTTTGCCGTGTCCTTTTGCAATCACGGACACCGGTACGTGTGTCACCGACACATTCCTCCGGTTCTCAAAGGGATTTGATTATGCAACGTTTCGCGTTTTGCCCCTACCTTCGGTATGGAAAGAGCTTTCAGGCCATTTTCTGCGCGTCGCGCTTCTTTTTTCGTCGCCTCCTTCTTTTTTTTTCGAGAATTATGCACACATAGAAGCGTTCTTTAATAAATTACGTAGCCACTTCAACGGATTTATTATCTTCGCTGAGAGATTTAGCAAGTTCGTGAAATGGAGGAATTTATTTCGTTTGATTTATTTTTTCTTTTGCTTTTTTTTTGGAGGGGGATAGAGAATGATTATTTGTTAAAATTTGAAGTAATTTGGATAACTAATAATTTTCAATATTTTTGTAAAATTTAAAAAAGATTTAAATGAAATATGTATAATTAATTATTAATATACATTACATAGTAATAATTTATATATTATAATATATTATTATTTTTTATTATACTCTCATGGCTAATTCTTCAGATATGAATGCAATTGAGAATGTTTTAATTTAAAACAGTTGATGTATAAAAAAAGTTTTTTTTTATATATTATAATTTATGAGTAAAACTGTTTTAGATATAGATGTAAAATAAATAAAATTTCTGTATATGAAGAATATACAGAATACATTATTATTATCATTATATAATTCTGTATATAACACAATATCAATATCATCAATTATTTTCTTTTTACTTATTTCTTTTTACTTTTACTTTATTGATACTTCTAATCCTATACAATTCTTTATATTCTTTATATATTCTTTATATCCTGAAATTGTTTTATTTGTGATTTTTATTGTATATATTTATTGTATATGAAGTTTTTATTCTCATAATATAAATTGGAAGAAAGAACTTTGTAAGAAAGAATCTTCTTTGAGGATAAATTTAAGATTTAATTACAAAGACCTTTATTGGCATCAAGAAAGTTAAGATACTTAATTAAAATCAAACAGAAAACGAATTTAACTATCCTAATAATTTCTTATCTTTACTTAAGTCTTTATACTAAGTTATCTATACTAAGTCTTTCAATGTAGTTCATATAATTCAATTGCTATTTTGCATATATATTATCTTTATATATACAATATCAGTTTATATTGTCCTACTGTTTTAATATATTTCACAAAAATATTTTTTATCTTAATTGTTTATTTCTATGCATTATATAATATTTGTTAAATTGAAAAATTAAAAATATGATGATGAAAAAGTATTAAAAGCAATATCATTTGCAATAATATTTCAATTTTAATATAATAAAATATTGTTATTATATTACTTCCTTTAAAAATATTACAATACAAACACATTATACAAATTTCTTCAATTTCATCAAACTCCACCAAATTCTATACAATCCTTTCTAAAAATTATCTCAACTTGTCAACATCTTAAGTTATAACATGAAATTTAAAAATTTTTAAACACAAATTTTCAACGTCATCGAATAATCTAATTCCAAAATTATTTGTAATAGATACAAAACTACTCTCCAATCCTCGAAACGTGGAATCTCGCGAGAATCTCATTGGCCAATACCAAAATCACAGAGAATACACGGACTGCATCACCGTTCATTTCAAGCGTTCTTTGCCCGCTTCCAATCCCATCGCGGAAATCGACAAGAAATTAGAGGATTGTAACATCGGCCCTCCCAGCATCCCCGACTGCATGCAGATCCCACGACTATAATCGGAATTTCTAAGGAGAATCTTATTTCTGGACCGGTTTCGAGCGGAATCCATTTTACATTGAGTTCTGGCTAAGGCTACGGCGATGATGAAACTCGGATGGAATGGAATTTCTATGATATTATACTCTCGCTCCTTCCGACCAATAGCCTATAGCGCTCCAGCATTAGATAAGAATAGATCCACACCGGTCCAATATTCCGGATAACTTGATATTATCAACGATGTTTTGGAAATTCGACGAATTACGACCGTTTCGGGAAATTCTATCTTCTATCTATCTCGCTCGTAGTATCCCTGTTTGTATTTTTATCGATCAAGATTGTTCCTATATTCTATCCAGCTATTCGATCATCGTGATATACATGAATGATGAACTGTCTTATGCAAGGAAATTCGTCGTATAAAGCATGTGGAAGCATCAATAACTCTTTTGTCGATGGGAGATCCCTTTAAGAAAGTAAGATCAATCTCCAAGTTTTAAAATTTTTGTCAAGTTCAAAATTTTATTCTGGGAATCTCTCTTACAACAAGATGATAAAATTATTTGAACTAAATTATTTTATCTCCTGATTTAAAATTTTTGCAAAATGGAAACATTGGGCATTAATTTCATACTCTTAAAAATACTCTGCCAGAAAAGAATTACGTATAATTTTCATTATACTCATATATATATACATAAAATCTCTGTTCCTTATTGTAATAAAAAGAAATAAGAGGATTCACAAGGGATAATTATTATTCCTCAACCTAAAAAAATCATTCTCTTCACCTCCGCAACTAATCCATCGAAGCAGCACACGTGAATGAAATCGCGAAGTATCTATGTATATAATAATCGAGGAAGGCTGATGAAACTTTCTCGATCGAGTAAAAATCACGCCACATGCGGCGTGTCCATGCGCATCCCCAAAGGGGACGTGGATGTGTTGTCGAGACGGTGGCATTTTCACGGTGTTTTCCAGGGACGAGGCGGTGTGTGCGTGAAAATTATACGCTCACGGTATCCACGGGGGACACGCAGCATGCAGGCCACGTATTTGTATGTATACACGGGGCCGCTTGTGTACATAGCGGCAATTGTGCACGGGGAACAACCGTTGTCGACGAGAGCTCGAATCCCTGCCAACATCGATCCTGTCGTTGCCCGCGATGGGTCCAATGGAAATTCAATTTCCCTCCCTCCTTCTGCGCACCGAAATTTGTGTTTTCTCAGAAATCCCCGTCCGTCTTCGCATCATTCTTAAGGGAGAGGCTTAAGCTTCACGGGTTAAGGTGGTTCTCAATGATTATTTTTTCTTTTTTCATCTCGAGATGGTTTGGATTAAAAGGATTAGGTTATGAAGAATAGAATGTTAGAATGTTGGGAATAATGTGTTGCGATGCGGATTTTCAATTCGTATATAAATAACACATAATTGAAGATTTTGTAGGATAGGAAGAGGGAATCGTTGAAGAGAGATTTTAAATAATATTTATAAATAATTGTAAGTTTTAAAAATGAATTGGATTAAAACTTGAAAACTTATTTAAACTTATTGTGCAATTTAAATTATTTTAGGAAAGTATCCTTTTTTTTTCTTCTATTTTTATTGATAAAAAATATTGGAAAAGTATTAAGAAGAATTTTTTGATATTTTGTTGTTAAATAAAAAAAAAAAAGAGAATGATTTGTTATAGCTATCGAAGATTATCGTGTACTATTATTTTTTTGTGTACAGATCTGTCGTATTCGCAGCATGGTTTGCAATAGATATTTTTTTTCATATAAAATTGAAGTTTACGAGTACGTATAGTTTGACAAAAAAAAACAGAATTTGTTTATTTACCAGTGAATTGAATTCTCGATCCTTTCGTTTTACATCATGTTTTGTGTATAACTACCTTCATAGACTTCTCTTATCTTAAATAAAGTTACATATTTTATTATCTTATTATTATTTCACACAAAATAAATTTTTCAGATTTTTATTTCGATAGTTAAATTGAAACTGCATAAAAAGCCATTGCGATTTAAATAGCAACTGGTTTTTAAATAATTATCGTATCTTCCAATTTGAAAATGAACATTTCTTCTTTCAAAGAAGGAGCAAATGGTGCAATTAATCCAAACAATGATGCACGTTTCCAATGTTTCCCAATGATATTAGAGCTTGCAAACACTTTAATCAATCTAAGACCACTGTTAATAATTCCACTGACAATCTACCATACATTATGAAAGATCAGGTTGGAGAGATCACGTTGGTAAGATTCACGTTTAGAGCACGATAAACGAGGGAAACGTCTGGAAGTAATTCGCCATAAATCTATCAGAACTCTGGATTATTTCGTGTGAAAAGTGTTCCATTCGACGAGGCGAAGCTCCACGTCAATATTAAAGAGTTAAGAACGATCGTGCTCAACGAGTGGAATAAACGAACACAATCACGCGAGGCCATTGAAATAAATATATATATATATATA
>NW_006264075.1:140662-148029 GCF_000469605.1 Apis dorsata
TCGGAATCGATATTTCTGGCGGATCGGTTTTTATTACGAGTCGATTCACTCGAAGACGTCTTTCGATTACGCATCGAACGAAAAATAGTAAAACGATCATTTTCATTAAATCGTGCCGATCGTTCAAACATTTTTCTTTAAGGGAAACGAAACGACGAGGAATGATTGCATGATGAAAAGGATACATAAGGATTGATGATTAAATGATTTGACAGAAAGTTAAATTTAAATGAATTTGAAGATTTAAGAACATACATGTTTATATTTATTCATGTATGGAAGATTGTAAGTATTATAATATATATAAATTATATTCTGTGTAAATTATTATTTTTTGATATAAAAGTTTTCTTTCTTAATAAAAACTATTAAAAGAAAAATTTTGAAGTATATTTTTTGATACATTTTATCGATCAGATAAATACATAAAAAATGATGATCATTTTTTTATTATTTTCTTAACAATATTAATCATGATTAAATATATGATTAATTATGATTAATATATATTATTTTGAATATTGGCTTTGATACTTACAATCCTCTATGCAAAAATCATGATTGAGAAAATACTTTCTTTAATAATTTTTTTTTTAGAAAATTGTTCTTAAATTTAAAAATAAAATATTTATTACTTTAATAATATCTTTTTTTAATAATATCTTATTATAGAAGAAAAATATATAATATCAATATTTGTATTTTTGAAAAACTATTATGATTAAATTTATTCCAAAAGATGTATGAAAAAACAATCTTTCTTTTTCATCCACTTCCATTTGTTTGAGCATATTCATAGATTGGCACACTTATTAGATAATTTCATAGATATAAATACTTTCTATAATTAGTTTTTGATTAATAGAAATCATTTGAGATCTTGAAATCTCCAAAACTTGCATGACCAATATAAATTTCAAGGATTCGTTATTCGAAAAACAAGTATTTCTTTTTTAAAAGAGATTAGGGAATTTCCATTGTGTCGATTAATTTATGATGAAACGTTTACAAGATTCGATAAATATGTTTTTATTAACAAATTTCAAAAAGTAATAGTATTAAGTTATTGCTTTGATGAAACAATAATTATGGTTTCTAAACTAAAAATGAATTTTGAGAGATTATTTCTCTTTTTAAATTATTTTTGTTCCCCCATTTTTTTCCTTAATTTGTATTTTTTTATTTCTCAGACTTTATTTTATATAGTTATTTGAAACATTATGGTATTTAATATAAACCATAGACTTTAAATGGACTATAATACCGAAACTGTAATACTAATAATAAGGAAAATATGATATTCTGAACTCTTCATATTCTTTTATGCAAATACAGTTTCGTTTTCATGAGACAATATACATTTTAATATATGTTTAGAGCATATTTTATACGAAACTATATAAGTTATATACAATAAATTGCGGTTTCCATTGCATATTAAATTTTTCCAGTGAAATATTTAATTATATAATATTTTTTGATTAAATTAATTTATTCCTTGAAAACTTATAATTCATTATAATGAAACAATTTTAAAATGAAAAATATATATTATCATCTAATAGTTACAAAATATTAATCTTTGATGATGATAAATGAAAATAAATATTGATCATGATTTATATGTAACAATAAGATAAGCTTTACACAAGTTAGATAATAAAATGAGATTAATTATTATTAAATTAAATTAAATTAAAATAGATATTAAAATATGAGTGTAGAAATTGTTTGTAGATATTATATGCAAATTTTCTGTTTTGTACATTGTATACCATATCTTATAGAATTCCTGGATTGTACCTAGACTGTCATCCACAGACTTTATATGCAAACAGTTTAGAGACAGTATTTGTAAATCTCTACATAACTCAACACCTTGACTGCAGTATGAATTTTATTCATTTTCACCCAGAACTCCAGAGGATTGTCGCTTATTTTAGCAAGAAAATTTTACAAAATTATAATATGCATACTTAAACAATAACACAATCTAAATAATTATAAAAACATGAATATTATTTGTATGAATTCTTATATGCTAATTCAAAACTTACATTATGAAAAATATAAACATATTTCTTGATCCATAAAATACAATAAATGACTTTGTCAATATTTTAATAAGAAATTTACTTTTGTAAGTACTCAATAGATAACTTACCAAGAAATAAATTCTAATTTTTTAATTTTATTTCCTTATTCGAATTTATTCCTTTCGAATAACATCTATATAAAAAAAAGAATTAATAAAACTCTTGATAAATTCTGTTCCTGTCGAATAAGATGATTTTGAGACTTCATGCTCGGAAACCGCAATTTATTTCCAAACAGTCTAATAATAATTAACCATGTGTCCACATGTGGCCGGGCCACAAAGTCATCCGCCGATCCCAGAAGGAATATCTCAAAGTCAATTGTTGCAACCTCATCAAGGATAGATAGGCAGCGGTCCAACTTCACCATGGCCGCGTATATAATGCACAATGTATTGTGCAGATTTTCCCCGCCGCAATTCGCGGGATGCAGCCGGGATCCAAAATTGAAATCACGCGACGCCCCCGATGGGAGTTAACGGAGATCGTGGTCGAGCATAAGGCGGCTGAAAATATCGATGGAACCTCGGCCTTCCCATAGATATCGCCATTTTACGAGAGAACCTCGTATCTAACATGCCATCGACGTCGAAAAAATACGAAAGGCAGCTAACTGATTTTTCCCGTAAAAATTCCGAAGAAACACGAAGAGTATTTTTGCTTCTTCCCTCAGATACGATGAATTTATTTAATAAGTGATTATCAGTGAAATATTCAAATTAGGAAACGTTCGAGTTATATCATTGAGATCATAGGTGAAATGGTTTATGTTATGTTGATTTTAAAATACGTAATGTTTTTTGAGTTAGAATTTTGAGAAATTGAAATTGAAATTTAAGAATTATTAAATTGAGACAAAGATTAATTATTCTGTGAGATATATGGATTAAAAGTAAGCAATTTAATCGGACGACTCGTTTCAAATCAAAGTTATGACTCAATGAGTTCGTAAAAATATTATTCTGAACAATTTAAAGAAAGAAATTATTGAATCACGTTGGAATGCGAATAAAATTTTTGTAATATTGGCTAATAATCACTGGTTGGATGAAATCGTGCGTACGTAACAGCAGTTATCACTGTTAAATTCCATAGAAATCGTTCGATCCTTAATTAGTGACATGGAATATCAAAGTTCTAATGAAATCTTTCTAGCTTTTTGAATAATACCTATTCAAACTGGGTCTCTGTTATATAAAATATTCTTTATATTTTATTGAATAATCTTGAAAATATAAGCTATTCTATATTTCTATGTATGTAGATAATATGTAAGATAATATGTATTTAATTCAGAGCATGTTAAAAATTTTTGAACAAATTTAATAATTGATATGAAAATTTCTATTCTATTCTATTATAAATATTTGCTCTTTTCTTACTATTCTATAGTTTTAATTTATTGTTATTTATTGAATATAACTAAAAGAAAATTAATGTTATCACAATATTTTTTCAAGAATTTTCTAAAATTATTATATATTTTATAACTTTTATATCTCTTTTAATGTACACACAAACTAGAAGATTAAACAATTGAATTTAAATATATTTAATGTATTTAATATGTGTTCCATTTTAAATAAAATAATACTTATTCCATTCATGAACAAAAAAATGTTATCTTTTGAAAAATGAATACTATTAAAATTGAAATTTCAATAAACAATCTGATCACATGTTGATAATTGTTTTCCTTTTTCAATTACTGTATTTTATTTTTATCATTAATAAAAAAAACAATATCGTTTAATGAGCTAATAAAAAAAATTCCATATATAATTGCATATGTACATCGTCATTAAATATTCGCTTTCATATGCTAAATCAATTGTCAAAAATTGCCACAGTATTGAATTTGAAACAATTAAAGAACATACAAGCGTGTCACAAATTAAGGATTAAACGAAATATCATCAAATTCTTTTCATTTTTTCCCGTTTACTTTTGCTCTAAATACAATTGGTATAATTAACATTGTTGCAAAAAAATAAATAAATAAAACACGTATTCTTGCAAATGAGAAAATATATATACGAATTACACATATAATCCCATTCAGGAAGAATGAAATATTAAATTTTCCATCTCGAGAATTAAATACACGAAAATTCATAATGGAAATTTGGATATATCGCCAAATATATATTATATATTTCCATATATATATTTATTCCTTCGAATATCTATTAAAAAAATTATCTCCAAATAAACCATTACGAGGATAATATCCTACGTGAAATATTCATGGAATATTTTGATCGAATTTATCGACGTGTTTAAGACCACAATATCCCATTTAATTCTCCTTAAATTTTCGAGTTTCATCGAAAAACACAAAGCGCGACAAAGAGTCTTAAAATAAATCTGCAAATAGATTAGACGACCTAAACGAAACTATTATACACAACTACCGTGAATACGTTCTATAACACGAAGCAATATTTCCATTCATAATCGAGAAGAATAATAATTTTCACCGTCCGAACAAAAGCAATTATCTCGAAGCGTTAATCAAACCAGGGTCGAAGATCGAGGAAGCTCAATACCAGGTCGATCTCATTAAAACACAAATGATTGATGAAACGAACCAGATGTTACGCAGAATCGATAATTCTCGACGCCGCCTGATTCTGATCGAGGAAGACAAGGATCGAAGAATGATATTTCAGTATCACCTGTTTTCCTTTTGAGATTAAAAAAAATCTCGTCGAGAAGTATATACAGTATCAAAAATTGTCATTGTCCATATTTTTGGGGAGGGGGGAAAAAAATATTCAAATAAATATTTATCGCAAAATTAAATTTTCTTTTGCCAATGTTACGTTTAAATTTTTCAAAACGATCACAAACCAAAAAATCCATAAATATATCTGACGGACGTACTGACAATTTTGATATCATATCTCTCAATCCAAATCTATCCAAATTCCACTGTCGCCTAACTCTTAGCGGATAAGAGACACGGAGGAATCGTTGGAAGCGCGAATAATTAAAAGGAGAGACGTCGAAAACGTGTAATTATATATTCGCAATGTCGTCCGGCCATACGAATCGTACATCGACGATCGATTTCGATTTAATCCCTAAAAAGGAAAAAAAAAAAAAAAAAGAAAAAGAAATTCCAAATACTTTTCCGTGACGGAACGCGAAAGAAACGCGGTATACAGCTCGATGGCGTTTCAGTGGCGATAGATAGATAGGTGGTCAACGTGATAAAATATATCGTAGAAACATAATCCGACTAAATCAATCAAACAGTCGCAAGACTCCAAGTGTATGTGTAATACATACATACATATACAAAGAGAGATAGATAGATATAGAAAGAGAGATAGATAGAGATAGACAGACAGAGTATACATATCGTGTGTATATATGTGACAATTCATGAAAAAGAATCAACGGAAGAATAGAAAACTAAAAAAGAAAAGAAAAAAAAAAAGAGAGAAACAAGGTGTATTATTGTTTGGCTGGTGTGATACTTGGCAGGCAAGGCATGCTACGAGTTACGTTACCTAAGGTGAGCTTCTCCCCGGAATCTGGCGGAAGGGTGAATCCCAGGAGGGCCATGCTCGATATCAGCACGCACGGCACGATCAGGTTGAAAAAATAGTATAGGGTCCTTCTACGGATCTGTATGGTGAATGTGACGTCGACGTAAGGCTCCGGACAGCATTGGTACGTTATCGTGTTCTTTTTGCCCGGCATTCCTGGAACATAAAGCGAAATTTAATTAGTAAAGAAATTGTTGTAATAATTTGATAATAAACACGATTTTAATTAGGATAAATCTATGACAGATTTTTTTGAATTGAATATATTTTTTGAAATAATTTTCGATTAAATTTATTTGATATGAAATGGATCAATAGTATAAGATTAGCTAGTTGATAGTTCATATATTGTTAATTGTTATACATATGCTTATTCAATGCAGTTCGAAAAAGATTTTAAATATTAATATCATCGCATCATAGAATTTTTATTTTTGTAACATTCATATTATAGATTTCAATTTTTCTCATATGGATTCTATTTTTTATAGTAAATTTAATAGTACCTTGACACAATATTGTGATAAGATTTAAAATGGCAAGTTTACAGAAAAGATCTTGGAATATATTTCGTACACAATCGTACGTAATTGCATCATTAGATAGACAGATCCTCGTTGAATCGAACGAAGCTCAGGGAGAAATTCAAATCATCCGCTACACACCTCTCTTGTTCCCGTTCATGCAACGCGCCGCTTTTGACCGCGTGTGAAAGTGAGTTTGGCGACTGTTGCACGCGACGGTGTAATTTGGCACGGTGCAAATTCCGATAGGAGTTTAAACACCCGTTGCGGGCCGAATACGGTAATTGTGTTAAGTGCTTACCCTTGGGAGATGCGTGTTTCACTGGTTTCGACAATGGATAGGAAATCGATATGAATTTTACGCCAGTCTTTTTCGACAATATGTAGTTTTGTGCTATTCTTTTATGATAAAAAAGGAACAGAGTTTTATTGTTTTAATGATTCGAGCAAATTGTTTGAATTTCAAAGTATCAAAATAAATAATATTTCTTTAAATTGACCATTCGTTACTTCACAAAGGAAATATCAATCATATTAATTAATA
The DNA here is from genome assembly GCF_000469605.1 of Apis dorsata. Lineage (NCBI taxonomy): Eukaryota > Metazoa > Arthropoda > Insecta > Hymenoptera > Apidae > Apis > Apis dorsata. The sequence continues at coordinate 147,384 of NW_006264075.1, forward strand.
ATTTTAAGTTTGAATGCACAATGCATATCAAATATTGATAACTACTATTCTTGATGATAATATGAATAGTAGTTTCAAAGTATCAAAATAAATAATATTTCTTTAAATTGATCATTCGTTACTTCACAAAGGAAATATCAATCATATTAATTAATAATTTTAAGTTTGAATGCACAATGCATATCAAATATTGATAACTACTATTCTTGATGATAATATGAATAGTAGTTTCAAAGTATCAAAATAAATAATATTTCTTTAAATTGATCATTCGTTACTTCACAAAGGAAATATCAATCATATTAATTAATAATTTTAAGTTTGAATGCACAATGCATATCAAATATTGATAACTATTATTCTGGATGATAATATGAATAATAATTTCAAAATATCAAAATAAACAATATTTCTTTAAATTGATCATTCCCAAAAGAAATATCAATCATATTAATTAATAATCTTAAGTTTGAATGCACAATGCATATCAAATATTGATAACTATTATTCTGAATAACAATATGAATAATAGTTTCAAAATATCAAAATAAACAATATTTGTTTAAATTGATCATTCCCAGAAGAAATATCAATCATATTAATTAATAATTTTAAGTTTGAATGCACAATGCATATCAAATATTGA
>NW_006264075.1:148048-155550 GCF_000469605.1 Apis dorsata
ACATTCTAAATGATAATATGAATAGTAGTTTCAAAATAAACAATATTTCTTTAAATTGATCATTCGTTACTTCATAAAGGAAATATCAATCTTCACAAAAAATATTAATTAATAATTTTAAATTTAAATACACAATGCATAAATATTAATAACTAATATCCTGAATGATAATATGAATAGTAGTTTCAAAGTATTAAAATAAACAATATTTCTTTAAATTGATTATTCATTACTTTACGACAAAAATATCACTCTGGATGATAATATGAATAGTGGTCACTCGTTTTCGACATCCTTAGTTTCGAGCATAATGCACAATAATGTTAACTTTATATTCGAGAGAAATCTTTGTGCTTTTTTCGAACAAAATCAAGATTGTGAACGATACAACGGATCTCTAATCGTAAACGGAAAGAACAAATTGAGAGAGCTTGTGTAATTAACTTTCGACTTCTAATTTTGATCAAGCTGACTGTGGCGCGCGGATTACATGGCTCGCTAATTTTGCAGCAACGTGCATCGCGCGCATGACACGAACTCTCAGACTAATTTCGAATTACGAGGGGGAAGCATGCATCGTTGGGGATAGCCGAGTCATAACTAGGAAAATACGAGCACGATGCTTCGTGACTTTTATTTAACTGTTTTCACGAGACGACTACATCTGTTAGAAATCTTACGGTGTCGTTTACAGTAAATAAAATTATTGACAAGCGCTTTCGTTAATGACGAATGAAACGATGCATTCTTTAATAAAATTTAAATTAATTTAATTAAATTTAAATTTAAAAAATAAAATTTTAATTAAATTTAAAAATTTAATTAAAGATCAGTCTATAGATGAAATTATTTAGATTAAAAAATTATGAGAACTTCGAATCGTTATAACTGCAAAGATATCATAAAATATTATTATTATTTATTTTTTATATTCGAGATGATAAATTTTTCTCATCAAGTCATCGATTATATCTATAAAGTTTGACTTTCATAAAACAAGTACTTCCAACGATCCTATTCTACTTTATGTGTATATTACTAAAGTGTAATTTCACTTCCTTGTTCGAAATAAAGAAGTTTAATATTGACTGAAATAATATACGTGAACAGATATCATAAAATTTAATAAAACATCATCGAAAGAGTGAATTCATGTGTTCGACAGATATTGAAAGAGTCTTTTAATTATCTTTAATTAAATAATATCTTTCACGATTTAACCTGATGATTCAAGGATAAGAAAAGGAGGACGTTTCACTTGTTGCTGCATCTTTGGAACACTTTTTCCTAGCATTTATACAAGGAGAATGTTAATATCCCACATGATTCTAGTCGTAAAACGGAAGCAGCATCTGTATCTGCCCTTATTGTGCAAATGTGCAATTTTAATTATTTCACTGCTCGCGCTTCTCTATGGGACCGTGGGATCGTTTTACTGTTCGCAATTTCATGCAAAATAGCTATATTTCTTTTTTCTTGTTTTTTTTTTTGGTTCTGTTTTATATTTTTCCAAAATGAATTTCAGAATTTATAACTTTATTTTGTGCTTTTGTGATATCGCTTTGCTTTTAAATAAAAATACAAACATTGGCTTCGACAATATCGAAAACTGTTTTAAAAAAAAGAGTATATCTTCGAGATATCTCGATAATTTAATTTTATTTTGCTTTTGTAAAAACGATTTCTAAAAACGAAGAATAGTATACTATTTTACAACAATTATTCTGTTAATTCTCTCAAGAAGAAAAAAAATATCTTTCGTACAATATTCATCAATTCACAGTATGTAAATGTATTTCACAGCAATCTTAATATAATATCGAAATTTCAAAGATAATTCTAGTTTAAGCAATAAGAAAAGAAAACAACATTTTCAATAATAACATCAAAACTGTGCATCATTTTCAGCATATGCATTTATGCAAAATCATTCTCCTCTGAGTCATATCAATTTTGCATCATCTTATAAGATATTGCACACACCATATTCTTCGCCATTTATATCAAATCACCCAACATATTCAGCAATAAACTCACCGTCCACGAAACTACCATCAGACACTCACCTCGAAGTCATCTCGTCCCACCTTTTCATTCTCGAGGCAAGTATCGAGGCGAGAATTTTCACTATAAGCCTTAAAAGAGGGAAGTATCGAAGCTAGATAGAGGTTAGAGCTTGCGACGCTACACATTGAAGAAAGCTGAATTTATTAATGCAATTTCGCTAAGATTCTCGCAACTATTCTCCATTATTCTTCGATTTCAGATTCCTGGCCAAGCGTTTTCATACAAGTTCACAAGCGAGCATCGATATAATGAAGAAAATTCGAACAATACTACGAAACTGTTGTGACGAATAGTGATGGGTTCGAATATCTCGCGAATGGGTTTGGAAAATTATGACTTACAAAATTCCTTGTATGTATTTCAAGAGAAAGAAGAAATTTATTAAAAAAGGAAAAAGATAATTTCAAATTTTTCTTAGCTATTTTTAAAAATATTTATTATTCGTGTATGACTAATTCATTTAACTTACATACATTTTCACATTTTTAATGAGACTACATAAACAATAAAATTATAAATTGCATTTCTAGATCTTTCTGATTCTCATAATTATTAAGTAACTTTATATTTGAATCATTCTAATTTCGATTAATTCTATTTTCTAAAAAAATAGTTCTTCCCTCGATACTTTAACTTCACAGTTTATCGATTAATTCAACATTGATTCGATCCCATCGCTGTATCGAAAAGGAGTCAAGAGTGAAAGAGATCGGCAAATCGTGGACATCGAGATTCGAAGTGTCGTAAAACGATTCGAGGCTTGTTCGATCGCCACATCGATTAGAGACTTTATGATGCACGATGAAACGGAAGACGATGAGATATCTTTATCGCCCAACGACGTTTTTGGGATTGGAGGAGCGTGGAAGTGGGTTTCTAACGACTTCTATCAGCATTCCTTTACGCGCCAGTGACACGAATATCGCGCGCGGGAAAACGAAGAGTGCATTTTACCGTAGAAACCTGGAAATTGGCTTCCTCTGTTGAAACATTATTAAGAAACGTTACGTGGCGGAGGTATTCACAAATAGGAGTTTTTGTTATGGCCAGAGAAAATTCCGAGAGAATTGGATTCGAGATCAGAACGGAATGACTTGAGAAGATCAACTTGGAACGATATCTTTTCTAGTTTTATAAAAATAAGTTTGTGTTTATCTGAGATAATTGTTTTATCAAAATTGCGTTTCTTAATGAATTCATTATGTATAAATATGTGTATAAGTACTATGAGTGTGTAGAGTGTAATGGATTATAGTCATTTACTTTCTTAGTGGAATGTCACTTTGAAGAGGAAAATTGATATTATTTGTATTTTAGTTTCTTTATTAATACATATGATTTAAAAAAGTGATGTAATATTAAACTTATTTCGCAAAGAATCTTTTTAAGAAAGGAGAGAAATTTTGAAAACATTGAAAAATAAAAAATTGAAAATCAAAATGAAATAAAATAATATAATATTTTAATAAAGATATTTAAAAAAAATATTTTTCTATATATTTTTCCAGTCTTATTATTATATTTAATCACAGTTGAACATAGATAGAATAATAGAATAATTCGATTAATTTAAAATAATGTGAAATTTACATTACAATTCTATTTTCTATTGAACTCGTTGAATTCTATCATCACGATTCTCGGTTTTCTAATTAATATAGAAAATTCAGAATATTGAAAATGTTTTATGCATGAAATTTAATGTTTTTAACTGGAATTTTCGATGGATCAAATATTTAAAATGAAAATAATGTGCATGCGAACGATATGAATGTAGCTTGCATCAACGTTGAAATGTGTTAATACTTCAAATTGACATATATTCTATTACGGTGTCAAAATCAGCGTAGAATGGAAAATGGATTTTCGATAATCCATTGCTGTTAGAACTAGTTGGTACGAGTTCGATTTGCGATCCATCGTTGCTGTTAGAACTAGTTGATTTGCAATTTATAATAGAATGTTATTAGAAAATGCTACGAAGAACTTACGAACAATTGATTTTCAACAATGTAGAATTTAAAAAACTATAACGAGAATGATATTTTAAAAATAACTAATGGTTTATTATTCTTATTGATTTTTAGAATTCAAAATTGCAAAAATTTTTTTTAAAAATTATTATTTTTATTAATGTATTATTAAAAAATTGATAATTAGAAATTTTATTTCTATATCCATATCTAATAATATTATTGAATATAATTATTTGTAAAATAGTAATAACATAAAAGAATTTTTCTAAAATAATATTAATATTATTTTAATTTTATACGTGTTTACAAACATATATATTTTGTTATATGACATTGTCTTTAATATATTCCTTTCTCTATATATTGTTTGATTTAATACTGAGTTGAGCTACTTGTAGGTGCTGATAGTTATTGACTTATATTCCTTGCTTGTGAGCTAAGTTTAATAGTTGTCTAAGATATGATGTCTGTTCTACTTACTGTTGAATATTGAAGTAAATTATTATTACTTGAAGATAAATTTACATTAAATTCGAAGATATTTCGAATAACCTGTATTTCGTTGTTTCATTAAAATTTAAGGTAGTGGAAGATTGAAAATATCTATATAATTTCTATGGATATTTAATAAGACTTTCTTATTACTTCAAAACATTAAGGCAATGAATTCAAATTTCAAGATTATCATTATTGCGATAATTTTCATTTTACTAATAATATTATTAAAAGATTTCGCGAAAGAACGAAGAAACTTTAATGTTGAACAAAAATTTGTATTGTATTTTTAATAATTTGTGTTATTTTTAAGAATATGTATAACAATTTACATATATTTACGAATACAATGTGTTTTAAAAGAAAAGAAAAATTTTTTTATTGTAATTGCTAATTTTTTATTCTATAAAGAAATGACTACGTGTTTAATATATATATACGTGTTTAATATATGTATATAAAGTATATATAAGTTATATATTCATGATTTCTTCAGCTTGTTTAAACAGAAAATTCATGTCTCGAAATCTAGAATATTTATTCAGAAATAAAGTTTCAGTGTAAGAACTGATAAGATTTTCATTTTCTTTCATGATAAAAAATCAGCATATTTTACTATTTTCAAAAATTTCGAAACTAAATTTGACTAATTGAGAAAAAAGAAAGGATCTAAGATTGTTATTTTTTTTTTCTCTTACATATTGTTCGATGAAAGAATGATATAAGAAGAATGTTATGAAAAGAGAAATTAATACTAATTAAATAACAATAAAAATGTTTGAAATTATTGAAAATATCATTAAATTATTTAAAAAGAAGAAATATATTCATATTCAATAATCACATAATTATTATACTGAAATGAAACTAACAGTCATATCCCTATTCTTTCAAATGAAATTTTATGTATTATGACCAACAAACCGTTTGCACATCATTTTACATTCGTTACAACATTTATACACTACTCAATTAAATCCAAGTACATTAAATTTTCCATTATTTATCATCGATTACTAAAATTCAATACTTTGAACCGTTTTATCCAAAGATATATAATTATATATGCAAATTTCTTATAATATTTTTATATCAAGGATTTAAAAAAAAAAAATCCAGATGTACTCACCGATCAGGTACCATTCTCCATTCGTGATAAAGTCGGACAGGTCACCGCCCGTCTCCGAGCTGAGCACGAGGTCGACCTAACAACGTCAAAGTTCGATTAACAGAGGCAAACATCTATGGCCGTGGCATTTCTGCTAGGTCACACACAGCGAAGCGGGCATACATGCACGTGCGACAGCTTTATGTCACTTTTCGCTTTCTACACCTACTACCACCATTACTTTTGCAGCGGCTATGGGCAGCGGAATAACATGGCGCGCGGTGTTGGTATTCGATAAATAAATCGTGCGAGGAGGAGGTTCAAGGAACGATGGCGTGTCGATAAAGGAGTGTTTCATGTCTGTATAAAAAAAAAAAAAAATAGATAAAATCCGTGGCCATCGACAGACTTAGCCTCTGAATTCTTCCTCAATCAGGAATGAGAGAAACGTTTTCTCCGCCGATGTTTAAACGTACGCTTGAGAGTAAAATCGTTGCTCTCGAAAGTATTTCTTTACAAGTGAACACGTAAATTCTTTTTAAGATAAATTTCTTATGATCCATCTGAAGGTAACGATTTTTCGAAAGTTGCTCTTGCTTGGATTTCAGAGTATCGTCGAAGGAAAATTCTGAAAAATGATAGTTTATTCTACTGACGTTTCAAGAACCACTTAATTAATTATTTTAATCTATTCTCTTCTATTTTTGTCTCTGGTAATTTTGCTTCTTTATGTTTATCGAACGGATATAGAATGCTAAATTAAAGGAAATTCACTTTTATTCTCATTCATTTCGTTTTTCTTTCATGAAATTTTGTGGCGTTTTGGAGATTTCGATTGATTGTATATATACAGGATTGATATATTTAGGTTTGGAAAATTACGTTTCACAGATATGATATATTGATTGTTGTATTGGTTCATCATCATCCCTTGTGGAAGCTGCTACTGACGAAACTTCGAAATTTTCTCTTTGAAGGAAACACGAGTGGTACACGAAATATAGAAATTTTATCTTGATTTGTACTTTGATTCGTCTTTTATTGTGTATTTTTGTAAATAAATTATAAGAAGATAAGAATTAACAATTGCTAATAAAATTATTAATAATTAGTAAGAAATAACATTATTTATTTTTTTAAATAATTCAAAGCAATACGTAACTCCAGTTATATAGAATGTTTCAGTTTTTCCTGGTTAAATTTCAATATAAATATTAATATAAAATATTAAATATAAAATATTAAATATAAAATATTAAAATATAAAATATTGTATGGAAAGTATGTAATTTAAAAATAAAATTCGCACTTACAATGCAAAATACAAAACAAGAATAGGTTTACAATGTATTAAAAAATTAAAAAATTTAATAATACGATAAATTTAATAACTTTTTGTAATAAAACATTACAAATTTTTTAAACTTAATCTTTTTGAAAATAATATCTTTATCGAAATCTTTTTATTGTTAATTTTGTTTGCCTTATTTTAATCCATAGAATCTCTTTAACATTTAATATTCTAAACAAAATAATATTATAATTGAATAATTCGCAGTAATTATTTTGATAAAAATTTATTCTTATTAAATATTTTGAATACACTTAGTATGTTAAATTTTTAAAAAATGCATGGAAAATACGAATTTAAATAAATTTCCATAATCTTTCCTTTTTTCGACATTTTAAAACATTTTTCTTGATTTTCATTTACACTCAAAGAATATACTTTGACAAAATTTTCCTGGAAAAAAACACCTTATCCTACAAAGTTTCGCTACCTTTTTTCTTTCAAGAATATTCACCGATATCCTTTCTTCCTTTCATTCTACATATATAAAAAAAAAAAAAAAAAA
>NW_006264075.1:155747-184366 GCF_000469605.1 Apis dorsata
TCATCGTAGAATGCTTTTTAAACGGTTTCTCGGTTCCCTTAAAACTTCTCGTTTATCTGTTGCTCTTTGATCGAGAGCCAAACAAGATGTGGTTTAGTGTGTTCTAACTTTTATGACCGGCATTTCCATTCTCCTTCATCCATCATGTATCGTTGATCGTTTTAAAAAAGAAGAAACGTGTTCATCTCAAGTTACACATTAACCTTTTCGAGATTAATAGAACATCGTGTCTCAAAATAACTTTTAAAATGGATTTTAGCATTGCTACAATTTTTGATCAAATATTAATGGCAAGATTTATTGAGAGATATATTGAACAATATTAAACAAACAATGTATTATATAGTATTTTATAATACTATTAATGAACTACTACTATTAATAATATTATTATGGTTTTAAATTTTTTAGTCTATCAGAAAAAATAACTATCAATGTAACTATAATACTATTCAATGGAATATTATATCTCAGTAAAATAAACTTTTAATATTATTTAAAATATTTATTGAAACAATAATCCAGAGAATTCAATATTATTTTTAATTAATTTACTATATTTCTTTACTATATTTCTTGCTATCATGTTCATACTCATGTTAAAAATTTGTCTCGAAAGTTTACAAAACATGATTGAACAAAATATGATTTATCGGAAAGAAAGAAAGAGAGAGAAGGCAAGATTGCTCGAGAATTTCTTTTTATCCAAGTGATCGAGGAAATTGAATAAATTGTTCGATGAATTGAAAGAAGGTGCATAAAAAAGTCAGAGATGAAACGATGATCGAGCTCAATTTGCTTCGAAGCGATGCTGACATTAAATTGAAATTTCACGAACTCGATTAAACCTTTTTGTCGATTATGCGTATTGGAAGACGTTTTTAACTTTGGTTTAAATGATGAAGGATGAAAGAGTATTCTTTTTTTTTTCATTTGATGATTCCACGTTGTTCGAAATGGATCTTTGAGATTTTTTTTTTTTTATATAAACTTACTGATGGTTTTTTCGAACGAAAATTTCATTTCACCGATATTACTTTATGCACGTGTTTCGATCTTTGATAAAATAAAAGATGGAAAAAATTTTTGTTCCAAAAGGACGTTTAAATTCAAAATCTCAATAATAATTCTATAATTCTTTGAAAGATTCTCGAATCTCTGATAATTATTTAGAATATTTCGTTTGAAATTTTAGGAAATTTTCGTTAGAACGAATGAATGTGCAGAGGAATTTTTGACCAGAGCAAATGATTTTTGTACGAAAAATATTAACTCTTCGATCAAAGTATTTTAAGTAATAATGTATTTCGAATGTTTGGAATGTTCACAGCGGAATTTATTCTTCAAAATAAAAGTTACTTTGTTTTTACGAAACGATATATATTCTTTGCAGTTAAAAACATTTTTTGAAATTAATAATAAATAATTAAATATTTGAAATACTTTTTAATTTCATAGTTCATTATTCATAGTTCATTATTCGTATTTAAAATATTTATAACCAAATGTTTTATTTGAGATTATATCATCATTCATCTTTTTCACATAATCATCATATATATGTCTTTTTTCATATCTTCACAAATTTGCAATTTTTTTGCACAATATACGAACTCGTTCGCATTGTTAATCTCTCATAACTCATCAGGATGTATCAGATATATTTCATAGAAATGGTTCTCATTTTATTTATTCTCGAGGGAACGCAGCTTAGCTTACTCTATTTGTATCGAGACTAATCGTCGTATTTTACACATGCATGCATTGAAAATTTAAATGGAGTTACGTATTGGCACGAACGATATGAGTTTAACACGTATAATTAGAATATATTTACAATAGCACAAATCAAAAGTGATACATAATTCAATTATTAGCAATTATTACTGATAAATTATTCAATTCGTGTGAATTATATTTTTTATATTACTCAAATACAAAAAGAAAAAAAGTATACACCATTCGAATACTTTTCACGATTAACATTTTAATTTTTCAAGAATTGAAAATTTATTCATGTTTAAAAAAGAGTATCTCGCAAATATTTCATAATACTTTTGAGAAACATTTAACGAAACAAGAAAGAATAAAATTTCTACGAACCAACCAAGAGATTTTTTTCCTCTTGAAACAAATATTATACTTCAAAAGAAGGTAAAAGAACAATTCCAAAAGAGATCTCCACTCTTATCATCATTTTGCATTCTTCTAGAACGAATGCAACGAACGACAAACTTCATCCGCGTTAATTTTGCGCTTCGCACAATTCTCAAATTTCATATCCCCGGAAAACTTTGCACTGTTAAACCGCGCAAAATCTTGATTTCCCAGGCGGTTCCAAAACTGGTTCTTAGAAACGTCATGATATTTCACTCAGGACGGATACGTCCATCGTTTCAATTGCCATTTCTAGTTGGCGAAGAAAGCGTGGACTCAAGTCTGTTTGAAATTTATCGGCCCATGCACGATTGACAATTAATCCTGAACCGGTGACAGGTGACTCGAATGCGATTCACGTTGACCGTTTTTGTTCCGATACGCCCGTCATATCAGAGATATCAATTACTGTAGAGGGATAAGGGAATATCTTGTTCTGGAATGAAAATAATGCGGTTTAAGTTGAAATCGAAAGGGGTCGAAATGTAAATAGAAAAGATCCTTGTTGTGTATACGAAGATTTTAAGTGTTTATAGAGAACAATCTTTTCGATGTAAACTTAAGAGCGTTACATTTAGTCTCATTGAAATTGATTAAAAATATTTAAATGTTTTATTAAAACATTGAAAATAGATAGGACTATGATTATGTAAAGTTTGAAATAAATTCAAAAGAGTTATAAAATGTTTATTATAATACATTTAGATAAATCTCTAGAAGATTATAATTAAATATCCAATTCTTATTAATGTGATGAAAATCACTTGTTTAGGTATTGTTAAGGTTCTTCACAAAATATACAGTCCACTATCCAAGATAATACATGTTATATTGATTTACCATCGAAAGAAAAATATTAACATCCTATAAAAAAAGACAATTTTTCCTTATTTCCGGATTCACTTCAAATTTTACCCATATAATCGTATCAATAATATCTTCACCATATACTTTTGGTGAAAACAAATTTTTCTCAAAGTATTCCAATTCCAATTTCTCTTTACATTCGACAAAATATTGATCCCAACATCAAACATATTATCCTAAAAAATCTCTCAAAATCTGTATTTTTCGAAACATCCTTACAAGTATCCAACAAAGTGAATAATCCAAGTAATTTCTCCAACTTAATCGACACAATCCCGGAACACCGATCGATGTATTCAATCGCCGACTGAGAATTAACCTTGCCCGAATGTAATCGCGTTCGGCGATAATTACCAAATCCCGAGAGCGATTGAATGGGTGGCTCACCGGTTCAGGATCAATGCTGTGCGCGAAACGCGATTAACGGGCGGAGTTTTCGCCTCAAAGATTTTCTACCGCCGATTTTCAAATCACCGTGTGTGTGTGTGTGTGTGTGTGTATAATATTATTTGCTATAAGAAAGGATGGAAAGGGTTGGAGGGGATGCAAAAGTGAACAATTGCACTCGTTCACGAGGGCGATCGACGACAAATATGCGCGCGAGCATTCCAATTCGCACAGGGCTGCCAACATCCGGTCACTGTTTCATCGACTTAACTCGTTGGTAACTCCGTACGGATCCGGATATGATCATTTGCACGATGATATAATATTCGAGTTAATTAGGAATCTGAGTAATTGCGAGTTTAATATTTTAGTTACCGTTAACGTTTATTGGAAATCAGCCTTAAAGTTCTGATAATAATTAATAAACAAAAATAGATTAATAGAATAGGTAGTATTATTGTTACATATTGATACATTTCGATCTAATTGGCCAACCAATTAATGTATTTAATAATACGGTTAAGCTAATTCCAATTCAATCGTATTTTAAAAATTTCATCCGAGGAATTTTCAATTTCGAGATCGAAAATCGGCATGCAATGTTTGCAACGATTACTATCCCGGTCCGTATCGCAGCCAAGTCAATTCGAGCATTCATGGAACACTTGAAAACGTATATATCGATATCGTACCGTCTGGAGAGCACGAATATCCACAATAACAAATAATGCAGCCATTCCAATGAGGTGCATGTAATGTCTCGAGTACTATACTTACAAAACGTTTTCAATATCGGTTTCCATACATACGACAAGATAAATCGTCCCGTCCAAACGATACGAATATTACGCATTATTATCGATAGCTTTTGCGCGAGCTTTCGTCGATATTTCTGGATGTCTCTCTCTCTCTCTCTCGAAAAAAAAAAGGCCAACAATCGTAACAATGTAAAAGCTCGACGAGACAAATCCCGCGTAATAAATCCCGCAGCTCTCTATAAGTGCGACGCATCCACGCGAAAATTGGCTAGAACGATATAGTACAAACAGTTTGATATCGGGCACACGCACGCAACGCACACACAATTACAAACAAAGAGAGAGAATACACTTGATTGGACGCAGCGACAATGAGAGTGGAGGAGGTGGGGAGTGATTTGAGAGTGGTGTACGAATCACCTGGATCAGTTGACAGAGGTACGCATGCATCTACGTGTCGCAAACGCACGTTGATTGCACATTGACCGAGTATTTACACACGTATGTACGCACACATATAATATGTAATACACACAGAGAAATATACACGTATATATATACACATATAACATGCGACACACGCGCTGTACACTTATGACACTATAAACGCTCGATCGCGATCGAACGTTGATCTCTTGTGATGTACGCGAGAGGGCGTTGGGTTAGGTGGTCTATATATATATATAATAAAGTGAGGTTATGGAGCTAGAGTGAACCAAGTTGTGTGATATTTGGGGAAGAGGGATCCTGTCGAAATTTCTTTTTCTTCTTTTTTCTTTTTTTTTTCTATTTTTCGTTTCATCTACTTTTCTCGAAAGACTCGTTTGGACGATGAGAGACGATGGTTGTGTACGAGGGGTGGGGGACGATGGCGGGCGCGTAATATGCGACATAGTAATCGATGAAATGCGCTCGGACTGCATTTTCCACGGGTCTGGCAATGGCAGCCGGTCGAAAGCTCGAGAGACGCGCGGCTACGTTTGTCTTCGAAAACGAATTTCTTGGCGCGCGCGCGCGCGTCTCTATCCGTGAATTTAAACCCGTGCTCTGTTTGCGAAATTTCGATTGCGACTAGAGTACACAATCTGAAAATTCGTGGATGATTAATCAAGGGGCGAATTCGCGACCGTGTTCTCACCGAGGGTTGTTTAAAGGGATTAAACGCGTGTTCCGGGGAAATATAGGTTTGGAAATTGTGTTATCGAGAGACGAGGAAGACGTGTATAGGCTTTGTTTAATATCTACGAAATTTGAAGCAGACGATCTGACGAGGTTAAATTGAGCGGTGTTGAGTTTGAGGGTGATGAGTTTTGCCTCTGCGTAGTTCGAGATAGATTGTTTTAGCTAGTCACATTCGATTATTTATAAGTAATGTAGAAGGATTTTATTATTTAATAAGAGATCGTGATAAATAAATCATTTTCATCCTGCTGTATTTTGCTGTGAATCTTGAATACGTATAAATATTTTATTTATTGCGTTTCCTACGTGGAAGTTATAATAGTATGGATGAGAGTAAGTTTTATTAATTTATTATTTTTTTTATTATTTATGAGTGACGCGTAGAACATACAACGAAGAATTTTAATATTTCTTTTGAAATATAACTCATATCGATACAATTGGCGTTTTAATAAAAAGAATCGAAAATTGAACTTCTTGTAGAATTTGTTTTTTTTTTCCATATATACTCAAAAATATGATATAGTTTCAGAAGGTTGATACGTATATGCAAAAGCAAATATCATCATTTATATTATAGCAATTTTTAATTTTGTGAGTATGAGAGGATATCGATCGAATTACTTAGAAATTCTCGAAATTGAAATAAGTCAAAAATATTCCATTAATGTGCCATTTTTTTTTTATATAATATACAGAAGAAACAACTCGCAAATCAAACAAGATGAAAACACGATCGGAGGTAGGATTTAAAATTAAATTATAAAACCAGTAACAAAAAACGAGCAGAAAACCCGCTGCCATTGCTTATATATGAAACAAAGGAAAAAATAATATCAACAATTATATCAAAATTCTTAATCTTTCTCAATTTTTGCAGTCCGCGAGTCTTTCGTTCGATATTTACAAACATGAAAAAAAATCGTTCATTTCATTTTAATTTCGACTTCACCCTTCCGGAAATTTTCCAAAATACCCTTCTGCTCGTACTAATCCTCATTACGGAATGTATTCAATGATCTCTTTCATCATATTCCAATCAAAGAATACATTTCTCAAGTTTCAATTAATTAAAACATACGAATGAATTAATCAGCTTCCTGTATAACACTGTCGTGATTACTCACAAAAGATCCACTTTATGATCCATCGATCAATACGAGCAATTAATCTATCGTTTAATTAATTTAACGAAATTCGAAAATTGGAAAATTTAATAATAAAAAAAAAAAAAAAGAAATTGAATACAAAAAAGAAACGAACGATTTTTGTTTATGATCGTTTTGCCAACTTTTTCTGAGTGATGAACGCTTAAGTTCTAGAGGGGTGAACACGATGCTTAATGTATTATCGATGGTCGGTAGATCTTGGTGCTCTTGCGCGAGTGCCACGTCTCGAGTCGCAAGTTTTATCGTGTCTTTTTCTTTTTTATGTCTTTTATTAGTTTCATCATCGTGTCACAGACTCTTCGCTTCTTGTTTTTCCCTTTTCAGACAGCTCGATCGAGAGGCACGCATGTAAGAGCGCATCCGAACGGAATGAATTTGCTTCGCACACACGGGTATATATCGATTAGTTCCACGTTTGTTTTTCTTCTGTTCTTCTATTTTCTTAAGGGAGTGAAAGTGGATCGTACTGTTATTTATAAAGTTTTCTTTTCTCACGTACAATTTATATATTTGAATTATATTCAATGCGTTTGATAAATTTTTATATAGATTTCGTCGTGAATCATTAGCGAATTGTCATTTGTTCTATGATTATGATTATTTCGATTATGGTTTAAAAATAAAGTAGATAAGAAGAGATAGATAGATAGAGATAATGAATTAATCTAAACGTTTCTTGATTATACGTATTTTTTAATTTTAATGTAATTTTTTTTAATTAAGTCGAGAAAGATTATTTCGTGGAAAGATTTTACGTAAATGAATTCCTGAAAGTGCAATTTATAAATTAATTTTTCAGAATTGTTTATAACTTTCGTTCCTAGAACAAGAAATGATTCAAAATTTAATACATTAAATTTCGTAGTATTAATATAATGTTCGTCGAGCAAAGAAGATTCTTTTATCTCTTCTATCAGTCTTAATATACTTAATCTTTCCTTTTCATTATATCATTCTACATATAAAAGAATTATTAAAATCAAATCCATTTGTATAGCAAGTGGAAACATATAAAAGATACATATACATTCTTCATTCTTTTTTCCTAATTATAAAAAATTACAATTTCAATACTAATTTATATTCATTCTTACGTAATTCCAAAACTTTGTATAAACTTTACATAAAATATAGAGCAACATTGCCTTTTTTCCATATCGATGAAACTACATGAAAATAATATTAAATCTTTCGTCTTCTCAAAATCCCTTCGTTTAATTTCAAAGTAACTCCACTATGAAACATCCTGCACATTTTAATCAAAGTTTCCAATCACCGATTCGCGAATCATCGTATGAAGAGACCAAACGTCTCGCGAAGGAAACAAAGGGAACTCGGATTAACTGTGACCCTGCCGTTCGAACGAGCAAAGAATGGAGTGGCCGTGGGTTTGAAGTATCTCGAGACGTGGTGGCGCCAGCAGGAACACACGTGCAACAGGTGAAACTTAGATATCGAGTGGCTCACTTATTTCACCCTGTCCGAAGAAAAATTTCATCGTGAGACATTTTAAAGACATTCTCTGTTTACTATGCAGGTTTGGGTGCAGGATCTGGACGACAAAGATTAATGAAGAGATTTAGTCCCCTTTTAATGAACCATTAAGTCGCGATGTAATCGTGATTTGTAGTTTAATGAAAAATTTATTCGTTATCAAAATTGCAGTTGATAATTCAATAATTAATTAGAAACTGTCAACGAGACATTTGTGAGATTATTTAGAAGTTTATCCAATGTGGATAAAATTAATATTATTTGATGAGTTAGTGAGGCGAATTGAAGTAATATTGCTTTTTATCGTGTTAAAAATATTTGGTATGTTTTGAAAGAAGCGAAAATGATTAATAAATTCATCCCTTGAATATTTAATTAGAAACAACATTTTTGTCTTAAAATCTTTCAAAAAGATTTTATCCGTGTAGAATAAAATCCTAAAATCTTGTAATTTTGTAATTGCAAAATATTGAAGTGTATTGATAGATGTTGGTCTTCTGATCTTTAGATATAATTAAAATTATTAATAAAATTATAGAGCTATGATATATCTCCATAGATGCTTATAATATATAAAAATAAAATTAAAAGTATAAATTTTTGCATAAGTTAATATTCTCTACTTTATTTTAATTTATTAATAATTATTTAAATATTATTAAATATTATATAAATATTATCTAAATATTATCTAATCTAAAATATATCATATATCATACATTTACATTTGAATTAATAGTTGTCGAAATCAAAGAAAAATTTATATAAAGACTTCTAAAAATTAGTGTAACATATATTATTATTATATTTTTAAATTAATTGAATGATTGATCTGGTTGATGCATTGTATAAATCAATCTAAATCTTTAATCAAAATATTTCAATACCTATATCAAATTTATTACTCTTCTATTATATAACATCTTTTCATTTTCACAAAACATGTTTTAAGTAAATTATTTATGTAATATTAAATTTTGATTGCATTAAAAAAATAAATATATGTAAGATAGAAACATACATTAAGTATTTAAAGTTTCTTCTAAACCAATGCAATTACCTATATTCTTAATTAAACAATAGATATGATGATACAACACATTATTTAAAAAAAAAAAAGAGAATCACAAGTTCACTTCTAGTTAATAAATATATTCAAAGTTAGAACACTAACGATTCGAAAAGTAATGAGTCCACGAAGAAGAAGCACATTTCATATTCCCGCAATGTCTTTTGAAAATCAATCCCTTCGTTACAATCTTTGGGAAAAGAAGAGGGGAAAGAAGTTTCCAAGTAAAGTTTCTCCGATACGATGAAATGTAAATGCTTCCTCGAACGTTGGGAAAAACGTTGCAACCGCTTCATTGTCGCTGCATACTACTATGAAGTTTCTTTTCTTTTAGGGATATTGTCACATTGCGAAAATCAAGGTTTATTAAAAAAGAAAAATACAAAAAAGAAACGTCCGTCACTCATTCCAAGACGCTGGAACTATCAAAATTGTGAAAAATTTTATCGAAGTTAATCGAATATCAGGGATTTGAATTAAAATTTTTGCAATTAATTTCTGAATTCTTCTTAAAGATAAGTTTTCTTCATCTGAAGCAATAAGCTGGAAAGTACTGATCGATAATGCTTCATAGATTTATTAGTTTCAAGAATACAATCACAAAAATCTCATTGAACAAATCAATGGAATGAATTGAATATTACTTTAGTAAACAAGGAAATATTAAAAGTGATACAATTACATTTATATTATTATATTTCCACTTGCTTAATTAAAAATAGACCATTGGGACCAATGTTTCTTATAATAATAAAAATATTTCAAAACTTTATAATTTGCGACGATTCACTTAGCAAAGCTCTATTTTTATAAGATCACTTATCTAATTTTTACAGGGAATTTTGCCAAAAATGTAACAGGTATGTGCGAAACAAATACGTACTTAGCCTAAGCTTAGCCAGTGAACATTTGCTCTTCAAAATCTCTATGTAGCAAACGTTCTTAAATTTTCAAAAGATAGCTCATGTGATATTTAATTGACAATATAAAGTAGAAACTTTATTTGTGCTTAAGTAAAGTATCCGTCAAACGAAACAGAAGAAAAAAAAATTATTGAAATTATCAAGAATTTTGTAATAATAAAACAAATAAATTGAATATTTTAATATATATACATACCAAAAACAACCTATAATTGTTTATATTTGTTTTCATTATTTTTCTTTTTCTTTTTTTAATAGAGAATAATTCCATTCCCTATAAAATGGATTCATAATAAATTAATAAATTCAGATATTTGAGATATTTACAAAGATTTGCAAAAAATATATCTTCTATTACAGTAAAAAGCTTATTGAAAGTATTATCAGTTCTTGTGAAAGTTCTATGGATAATATATTGTGTGAGATAAACTGATAGAACATTTGAACTAGATATGATTCACCAGATAAATGTTCTGGTATTCAGTTTTATATATGTTCTTAAATGAGCTCATATTGTATTTTGATTTTCACTCGTATATTTTTACTCTATGATATAGTTTCTTTTGAAAGAAAAGATTCTTTATTCTCTTTTTATTTCGAATTACTATTCATTTCTATAGAATTTACATTACAAATCAATATCACAATGTTAAATCAA
This sequence comes from Apis dorsata, assembly GCF_000469605.1. Lineage (NCBI taxonomy): Eukaryota > Metazoa > Arthropoda > Insecta > Hymenoptera > Apidae > Apis > Apis dorsata. Next base: position 166,412 of record NW_006264075.1, read on the forward strand.
TTTCTTTGCACAAAAAAAATGTATTTGAATATATTTTACAAATATATTATGGCATGTATTATTTTATAGAGATTTTTATTTTTAATTTTCTTTAATTTTAAAAATTATCTACTTATATGTTAACTTATGTATATATATGTTTGAACTGTATACATGAATACAAAATATCTTATCACTTCTTATAACTAAACACATATATTATATTATATATTCAAATACGTAAAAATCTATCTTCGTTTCATAAAATAATCATAATCCTCAAACCAATAATAATACCGAAAAAATTTTATAACAAAATTTTTAAAATATCCTATAGTACATCAAAGCCCAACCAATTTTGCCAAACTTTGATTCGATATTATGATAGAATTTGACTTAACGATTATCGATTTAACTCACTCTCGACACGATTGTCTAAACTGCAGTCAATTTCTATCAATTCTATTCGAGATCATGGAGACATCTCTCTCCGATCGATGATACACGCGATCACCGGTTTATGATCAAGAGCATCGATCAGATAGGGCAAACAATGGTCCACTCTCTGTCACAGTTTCGCGGATTTACTGCTGTCTATCAGCAGTCTTGCGACAATCGTAAACTAAACCAAGATTCTCGTAAAACGCTAATTGTCTGCTCGTTACCAACGACCTCACCCCGAGGTGAGTGAAATTGATTCACTGGTAGATTCCTGGCCGGATTTGCGTACTTTTACGGCGGAACAATGGGATAGGATTGTTCATTAACGTGACTTTTAACGGCCTGTCAACCGTAACGAATTCGTTGGGCTCTGATTCCTGGATCAATTTATCAAATGTGATTTTTTGTTGGAATATAATTTTTGATCAATATGAATATTGTTGAAGCTTTTTATTATGAAGATTTTTTGAAAATTTCTAGAAGGATATTGTTTATTGAATGTAATTATTGTTATTAATTATTAATAATAATCATTGGTTTTCATTAGATATTGGAATATTTTGAACTGATAATAACTTTCTCATGAATGCAAGATATATTTTAATATCTCTTTGTATATATATAATTCTTATTTATTAGTGTAATTTATTTATTATGCAAGATATATTTTAATATCTCTTTGTATATATATAATTCTTATTTATTAGTAGAACGTTGTTATTTTAAGTGAAATAAAAATATTGAATGCGTTATACATTGAGATTGTAGTTTAATTGAACAGAGAAAAACAAGAGAGAAAATGGAGAAACTATGTATATAATTTTTCACAAAAGTCGATGCGAAGAATTATTAGATATTCTCCATATCTTCTTTCCCTAATATAAATCGATTTTTCTTATTATTCTTCGTATAAAAGTATTTATTTATCGTAGTTATTCGAAATACCATTTCCTAATCTCAAATTTAAAATAGTCAAAATCTATTCAGAATTATTATTATTACATTTTAATATATTTCTTCATGAATCTTATTTTTATATTATTTAATCTTTTTTATCTATTTAAAACCTTATACAGAGGAATAAATATATGCATACATATATAAGCATATTCGAAGAATCACATGCAAAGGAGTAGAACTACAAGCTATTAATATCCAACACTCGAAAACATCTTTTGGATTATTTCATCTAACATCGTATTTTAGTACTTTTATACACAGAATAACAATAAAAATACCGATATATATATAAATATAAAATAACTAAACATATTCATCTACACATATTTATCTGTTTATTATACTTACAAAATGAAATCCATAGAAAGATAAATCTCATATCATTCACCTTTCCCTTCCTTCTTTTTTTCCATATTCAACACAAAGATATATACCATTTATCACTAATATATAACGCATTCATTTCCACATAATAATTCTTCTAAACAAATTAAATATTTCCACTTGTACATGTATATAAAGAAAAAGAAACAGAAATATGAAATATAATAATACAACAAAGGAACGTTACGTCGTTTGATTGTTAAGTCAGTTAAGTCAGTCCATTATTTATAAAAATAATTGAAGAAAAAAAAAAAGAAAATGTCGTCGCATGAAATCGATTTGCCGAACCAGGCCTCATGAGTGCCTAGTAGACCAGAGAATTTCAAGAGCAAAAGCTCGCTACTGGCTGGCATGGAAACGTCACTCAGCTATCGACTCCACGATGGAAACTTGTGGGTTCTGGACAACGGATCGACAGATTGCAAATAACTTGATCCTCGTGTCTGACTTGGTGGCGTTGGTGCCGATTTCGCGAGACACAAGAATCGCGCCATCGAGATGGAAACACAAGTGAAAAAAAAATAAACGAAATGGATTGAAAAATAGTCTGGTCAATGTTAAGTTAATTAATATTAGAAGATTATTCATCAAACGAAATAAGCATAACTGATGAAAAATTGGAAAATTACGACGCGAAGTGAGTGCTGTTCCTTGAGAAATCGACAGATCTCGATGGAACCTTTTGGAGAAGAATGATACGCCTGACGTATTTTGCGAATTTTGTAAAATTTGTAATTGTAGAAAAGTTTATTTATATTAATTTATATTATCTTTTTTATAATGATTTTTGATCACTTAAATTTTGTTACAATTGAATTATGGTGGTAATTGAAAATTTGATTATAATTCAAGGTTTTTTAGGCGAGAAAAAAATTGTAAATAATTCGTATTAATTAATGTTGAAGATAGTATACTGGTAGATAGCACTGTTTTATTAGATATATTTATTTTCATTTGTATATCTGAAACATTTTCGTTGCTGTTAAGAATATGAGAATGAAAACAAAATTTTAATAACAATAGTTTGAAACAAGAAAAATTAAATTACTTATTATTATTTTTGTTAATAATCCCTAAGTTTTCAATTTATTATCACGAGTTTCATATAAGTATACGTGTTGCCAGCTGGATTACCTTGAAAAAAATTTTAATTAGAAAGCGAAAATATAAGAAGCTTATAAATTTCCATGCTTAAGCAGTACATGCTACTAGTCACTTTTGTAATATAGAAAGTATGACAAGTTATTATTATTATAAAATAGACAGAATTAAAATTATACACTTTGATAAATTTTAAAATATTTATATTGATAATTTCAGAGAGATTCAATATAAGTACTTTTATTTTTTTATTTTATATCAAATATAACTTGTTGTTAAAATACTTTTCTATCTTTAAGAACAACGAAAATATTTGAGATCTACAAATTGAAAATGAATGATTTATGCTATCTAATTTTTTTTATTTTTTAGTAAAATAATGTATATTTTTTTTTCATAATTTATATTTTTTTGAAAGCAATTATTTATGTTTATTTTCATTATAGAAAACAAGAATATTTAAGAAATAAAATCTTTGCATAGATAAATATTTTATCATTTAATCTTTAAATATTAAAAATTTAAGATTTATTTTCTTCTTATTTGCAATGATGTGACAAAATAATATTATTAATAAAATCTAACAAATAGAAATTAGAAATTTAGAAATCCTTTTTTATATTAAATTATAATAAACTTCTTTCTTAAACTTCTAAGAAAAATTATTACAATTCCATTTAAAAAATGGAATGTTACATTATTATAAATGTTTAAAATATTCTATTCATTACTCTATCCAAAAATTATTCTATCCAAAATTTGATTTAACAAAAGTATTGAATTTTTTTGTTTAAAAGAATATTATGTTTTAAGAAATAATAATTTCAAAAATTGAGAAACGCACAAACAATTACTTTCATTTAAACAAATAAAATAAAATATTTCATTTGAGATATTTGTAAAAGAGATATTACAAACATCATTCTACGACGACATATTATTGTTGTATATCTACGCTATTCCATCAGCAGCAATTAATAAAAATAGAAGCATTCAATTATTACAAATTTCTCAAAATAATGTATAATACATGAATTACTTACAATTATTTTCCCCCTATATAAAAACCAATTTTTTATTTCCTCTAAAACTAACAATCTCAACAATTTCCATAGATAAAACTTTAAAAAACGAATTTAAAAAATAGAAAATATACTTCTAAAATATAAGTATCTTAAACATGCTCTTTTTCTACAATTACTTATATAACTCTGTAAAAAACAAGGCGAATGCAAACTTCCAATCCAATTATAAAAAAAAAAGAAACCTTTCTTTTTCTCTACAACGTACAGAGAGAAAGAAACGTCCCATCTATAGGTGTTCTTAAAACATCACAAAATACAAGGCTCACCTTCCTCCTCCTTATCATCCTTCTCATGCACGCATCTCTGTGATGAATACGTGTTAAAATGATCGCAAGCATGCATATCGAAATCTAATTAAAGGAAACAGCGATCTCCTGTAAACTCGAACAACACAGAATAACAGAATAGAAAGAATAGAACGAAAAAATAAAGAGAATAAAGAGAACGAAAAAAAAAAAAAAGAAAAGAAAAGAAAAATTCGAAAGCGAACACAAGCTATGGAAAGAAATTCAAGGAATCAATCGAATTTAAGGAATGGAAAGGGGAGAGGGGGTGATCATGTTCTCCAGGAGAGTTTATTACCACGAAGGATCATCGAGAGAAGTGATAGTGGGTGCGGAGTCGATAGTAGAGCGACGTGTGCGTGTGTTCCATGCGAAATCGCAATTTCCAGCTCAGACATAATCACGTGGTCCCTGCTTTGACTCGTCGATGTATCTGTGTGTGAGGCATGTATAAGTATATTCTGGGTCATTGTGTTCTCGGTCATCCTGTTCCCCTACGTCCGCTATCTGTGTTGGTTTTCTTTTATCCATCTCCAAGTGGGGTTACAGGGTGGAGGAGGGGTCAAGTAGTACATATATATGTATTGTATATTCCCGAGGGGGTTGGTCAGGGGTTAGTAGTGGGGTCACGATATCTCTTCCTCCTTCGCTTGCTCCTTTTCTCCTCGTTTCTTTTTCCCCCTCTCTTTCCTTTTTTCTCTATTTCTCCTCGTTTATTTATTAAGTCCGCTTCTCGCACATGGTCGTACTTGTTATATTATATCGTATGTATACCGTATATAATATATATATGTATATATATATATAATATAGCGAAAGCTCGCTCGATATGTTTCGCGGTTACAAGCCCGTGAAAGCAAGAAACACCGGCAAGCGACATCAGCCCATCGTAGCGCAACCCTTTTCTATCCGGAGGGTTCAACTGCCGACACCAGGGTACGTATGATGTTCAACACATTTAGAGCCAATTCGAATACCGAGAATGCGTTCCACGATTTGTTATGCGTGCCTCCTTTGCTCGATTATCTCGGTGCGTGCCAAACGAGTTTCGCACACCGCCATTGCGTCCACGATACGTTTATGCTCTTGCTAACGAGCTTGTAAAATCTTATGGAATGATACATTGAGGGATAATCGAGCACATTCGATTCTCCAATTTTCGTTCTTTATTTTATTTCACCGTTTCGATGGATTTAATTAGGAAGTATTTTTATCTGTTAAGAGTTATAGGAAATTATATGATTATTAGTTTTTCTTTTTTTCAAAATTAATAGGATTGTACAATGATTATATAATTTTAAAAATTTTTTACTGATGTTAGATTTATTGTGATAAAAAAAGTTTAATTCAAATAGATTAGAGTAGAAATATGAGAATGAATTTAAAAGAAGGATCGTATTTTGAGAGAATTTTGAAAATTTTTCGAAAATTCTTTTATATTATTTATTGATGTAATTATATGCATAAAGGATTTAAAGAGATTGATTAGATTAATTTAATAATAAATTGATATAAATTTTTGCACGTATAACAAATCGTTTGAAACGTTAAGATGTCGCTAGACATCGCTTTTAAGCAGACCTTTCACGCTTAAACGAGTGCACATTATCGAAATTTATACTCCAGCCAATCGTGAAACCTTCGAAAAGGGGGTGGAATGGAAAACCATAAAATATCTCTAACTCTGCTTTTATCTTTCCCTCTTCGATTTAATAACTTCTTTTACTCTTGTTATGATCGATAGTCCTCTCTCGCATTAGAAAGAAAAAAAGAAAAAATAAAAGAACGAATTCAATTCTCTTCTGAGAATAAAAATAATAGTGTTAGCATTCATATTTTTATCTCAGTATGAGAATTTTTGCGAAGAGAATAAATATACAATTGTATTCAAATTATAGTAATAATTGAACTTCATATTTGTTAGAAATTATTATTAGTGTGATAAATTATAAATGATAATACAGAAATTACTTTTACTATTATGTAATCTATAAAACTGTTATTTAATCTATAAAATTAAAAAATTTATTTTTGAATAAATAATTATTTTTCTCTTATAATGTATTTTGACAATTAAATTTGTAAATGATATATCTAATGAATATCTAATTTTTAAAATCATGATTATATTATGATGATTTTAGAAAAAAAAAATGTAGTTTGGAAAATAGAATAAAGTATCTTTGAAACTTTGTTGTTAAGAAAATCGAGTTGAAAATTTCTTATATATATGTATTTAACTATATGATTTACATCAAAGTAAATAAATTGCTCGAAGAGTGAATATTTTGCCTTTGAAGATTTTCAATATTAAAAAAAATTCAATTTTCTTAACAAGAAAGCTTTAAAAGAATTTTTATTCGAAAGTTTTGTTTTCTTCAGGAGCTTTTTTTTTGACTTCATCATTATTTATAGGACATTCTGTATGAAATTACTTCAAAACGAAATTGTTGAAGATTTTTTTCTCATATATTTTAATAAAGAATTAAACGAATGATAATATCTTAACGTTTTAAGGCAGAAAAGCTATTAGATATAATTGAAGATTTTTTCTTTTTCAAAAATAAATACATGAATTTTTATTTGTCATAAAAGTATTATTTGTCATTAAAGTATCTAAAATTTCTAATTATTCTGATAATTTAATTTAAAAAGAAACTGTTTTAGTAATTTTTAAATTCAATTTTCTATATAATATATAAATTATGAATTTAAATTAATTGTTTTTACATATCTTCATCTTAGGGCTTCACTATAAAATCATTATATTTTTTATTCTACAATAATAATTGAGATTTATATATTTTGATTTATTTAAAGGATTACATTAAAATTTTTATAAATATTTTGTACAAATTTCTTTTTATATATATAAAAGTCCAATTTCACAATTTTTTAAATTAAAATATTATTTTTCTCTAAATTCCACAATGAATATAAAATCTATATTTATGAACCTTTTTACAGATAGTAGATTTCATGAAAAAAAAAGTTTATTCCTAATAAAAGATTTATATCAACCTTTTACATCTATACTAAGTTAATCATTGTAAGATATTTCCAGTTTCATTTATGTGATTATTCATCTCGAGTTTTCTATTTTTTTTTGTACTTGAATCGATTACCCAATGTATCAATAATACATACAATATGATAATTAAGTTTATTCAAATAAATTTGCATGTATTTCATATGTACGAAATGAACATTTCATCATAAACACTTGAATGTTTTCTGAATTTTGATATTGCTAATTTAAAATTATTCTCATGACAATCATCACGACAAATATTATAATTGCAATAAATAAACTAATAATCAATATCAAGGTAATATTTATTATAAGTTGCTTAAACCTTATTCTTTATAATTTCAACATCTCGCAAAAATCACGTCCAGTAAATGAAGACATAAAATTTCATTTGAAATTTTACACAGGTAAGAGAAATTAATGAATATGAAACATCGCAAGTGTTAGATAGAAATCTAGTTCTCGTATATTGCCATGAATTTCACGTGACATCGAGCGAAATAACTCGGATGTATTCTCACAGAGTGGAGAAAGATCGACAACCGCATCGAAACACCGATTCAAACAATAAATCGCCCGTGTTTTATGCTCTGCACCATCCACTTCCGCTTCTCGCGCGCCATCATCCGTTCTTTCGCAGTTTGGGATGATTACCCAACTTTATGACGCGCTAGCCATTCCGTGGTTTATTCGAGATGAAACGTCACGATTCATCATTCATCCGGAATGTATAAAATATTTTCGATATTTCTGGAATAGTTTAGATTTTATTTGAAACAAATAATTAACATAAATTTAATAAAAGTTGTTAAAATGATTATTTCAATATTTTATTATAGCAATGAAACTGAAAATGAGCGAGAAAATTAGATGAAAATTGATGTTATTAAAAGAAATATTTAATTTGTAAATTTTAGAATATTAAAGATTGTACTAAATGTACATTGAAGTATTATTTTTCAAGATAAATTGTTGACAGTGATAAATTGTTGTCGAAAATGCTTTTAAAGGAATAATTATTAGATTTTAAAAACAATTTCAATCTTTATATAAAACCTTTATATAAAAGTTGTAAATATAAAGAATTTTTAAAACTTTTTAATAATTTTTTAGATAATTTTAACATCTTTTTAACGATTAAGACCTTTGTTCTAAAAACCATTATTCATTTTCTGATAAGAGAGAGAAAATTATTATTTATAAGTATTAAATAATAAATTAAAATTGAAAATAATTAATTAATTAATAATATTCGTATAAATATATTATAAATTCTAAAAAATTTTATTATATTAAAAATATATTATTTTCAATTTTTCATAAAAATAAAATACGTAATATATAAAGGTATTAATATTTCCAATATTTCCTTTTAATTCAAATATAGAGGAAAATCTTTTTGTATACAAATCAAAAATTATTATCAACGATAATTTCTGGATAATCTCATTGGATGGAATCGTTGAATAATCCTGTGTACGTAGTTTCCAGTTTATTTTTCCGAGTTCACTGTGATTTAAGCAAGTGATACAAATTTTAATATTACATATATGCATCAAAAAGAGATTCAAAAGCCATTCATATTAAATTGCAACTCGACGAGCTTGCTCTCGTTCGTTTTACATTGACACATATAGTAGCATAGAGATATTTAATATTTATTTTTCTCCGTCTATATATTTCCTTTTAACAAACATCACATCTTGTTCATTAAATGAACATATATTATAATATTTCTAATATTTCTCTTTATTGTTTTATTTTCAAATTGAATTATCGCTCAAGTTCAATTTATAAGAATCAAAATAAATCCAATTTCAATTTTTCTCAATGAATTAATTATCTCTGTCACAAATTATCATTAGAGATCGACATTACTTTGCTATAATATTGAAAAATTTCCAATCGATTTAAAAATGATAAGTCACATTTCTCTTAATAAAGATAATAATACCGTTCCAAAATTATTAATCTCTTTAGAATCTCACTTCGATTATTTCATTCTTTTAATTAAATTGAATCAATAAATTGCCACTCAAATTACACGAAGTATCGTTCAAATATTTGCACGAGACTTTTTCAATTAATTTAAAGAATTAAAAAAAAAAAAAGAGAAAGATAAAAAGAACTTGTTTGTCAAGACATAGACAGAGTTCGCGAACTTAATCATAATAATTTCACGACTCCTATATATTCGTGTCGTGGTGCGGATAACGTTATAACGCATAAAGAATGAACTATATGATTCTTGGCTCTAAAACACGGGACTCGACAGCTGCAAATTGTCCAGGTCAAATGCTAAGTGAAATGAATTTATCATTTCGTGTCTGAGTAAAATGGATGTCACGAGCTGCAACAGACCTGCCGTGAATTTTCACACATTGTGAACGACTCGAGAGTACATTTGGATGAAACGGCTGGTCCTATTCTCAAATTCCAGTTCAGTAAAATATAAAAGGATTCTCGAGTTGATAAAGTTATATCGAAATTAAGAATCGATTCTATTATTCCGTAAAAATTTCCGGATTTAATTCTTTCAATAGCTATCCAATTTTTTATTTTTGGCGATTTTAAATATTTAATTTCGTCACTTCAAATAACATTTGGAAGAATTATAATGACACATTAGAAGTGACATATACGTCTGTTAGGAATTAATTTTGGAAAAGCAAAAATATTCGCTTGAATGTTTATAAGAAATACTATTTTAATTGATTAATGACACATTGAAAGAATATGCAAAATGAAAAATATTAATACGATTAATGAAATTTTCAATTTGAGAAAAATTTATAATTTAATACATTCAATTTTCAGATTGAATTTTTACTTTTGTTTTTTTGTAATTTTAAAAAATATACTATTTATTCTTATCTAATTTAGTATCATTAATAAAGTTAATTAAACTGATATTAAAAAGATATTTTTACTTATAAAATAATTAAAAATATATAAAAATATATGATAAAATGAATCGAAGAGATACCTAGATAAATGTGCACATTTTATGTCTTCCTTACATTCATCTCATTCCTAGGAAAAAAATGAACTTGTAAAATTTTCCATTAAGCTACGCAATTAATTTAGGGGTTATCTCTATTTTTGCAAGAAAAATATTCTGCAAGTTGAATATGAGAATTTTCATGAAAATTCATTTGTTAAAATATTTTTAGATTAATAAAAATTTTTTTTCATTAGAAAGTATCATCAATAGCAATGAGTTATATGTAGAAAGTAAAAAAGGAAGAAAAGAAAAAAGAAAATTCAAATAAAGTGAATAAGAAACTGTTCCATGAAAATGAATTTTTATTTTATATGAATAAGAATGAATGGAATTTAAAAACGAGGGCAATAAAAGTGAGCATTATATCTTTCATTTAAAAATATTTTTATAAAATTGTAATAATTTGAATTGATTGCTCTTTTTTATTACTCGTAAATCAATATTCTATTTCCTCTAATATATTGTTTTGTAAATAGAGTATATTATTATATATTTTAAATGATAAAAAATCATGCATGTAATAATTTTTATTACTCTTATTATTTGACATTACGAAAAAAATACTTAAATTTTGAAGAAAGAACAAGATGATATTTGAATAAATATCTAAATTATTAATATTCATTGAATGATTTGTATGATGTGTACTTCAAATCATTTTCATAATTTATAAAAAAATAAAAAGAAAAGAAATTTATTAAATAAGGATCTATTGTTATAATAAAAAATTATTTTTGCAGTAATTTTGATATTTTAATATAATTATTCGAATAAATTTTTCTATATTCTGAAATTAAAATTATAATTTCTCTCAGGTCAATAATAAATATTTTATCCTAAGATCATTATATTTTCTGACTTACATACTGTTTCTAATATTTATCAAAAGAATGAATATTCTGTTACAGTTCGATTTTTTACAAAGATACTTTTTATTTGATTTAATTACCTTTTAATATCTCAGTCAAAGAACTAATTTAATACCCAATAATTAAAAAATTCTCGATATAAAAAGCAATGTATAAATAAATCTTTGATAATTGATTATTAATAAATAAAGCTTTTTGAAAGTAGCAACATTTTTATTAGTATTACTTCAAAAAGTAATAGCTTCAAATTCTTTAATTTATAGATTGTTATTTTATTACAAAATATTACATATTATTATCGCGTGATATTTTTAAAAAAAGAAAAAGTAATAAAATATTCTTCTCTAAATTCAAAAAAACTTCTCTAAATTCCTCATAGGAAATTTTATTTTTAATTTATTTTTATTTTATTATTTAAATATAAATTGTATTTATATTAACCATTTCTTCCTGATATTTCTGTATATCAACTGTAAATTTTTTAAAAAGAAGCAGATGATACGACTATAATATATGTGTATCTTTCTAATTAAAAAGAAATTTTATTTAACAGTAGATCGTAACACTTGATTAATTATAAAAAATTAATGACATCTTTTAAAATAACAAACTCAAATAGAAATGTAGGAGGAAAACATGTCTCTGTGCATCAATGATAAAATGAAGCAGAAATTAACGACTACCCACGAACGAAAATACTATAATTAACGATGGAATATCATCATGTGTTGCAACATGTATATGTCGTTCCATTAACGGCGATTATCTCAAATTCTCCGAAATTCGGACACAGTCGAGCAGAACATATTTAACGAGATTTAATATTGGATAGAACCTGACTACAACGTCGTATGGCATGAATCTACTTGCAAAAGAAAATACATCCACACAGATACATATAATATCGTCATATCGAGGAGCACGAATAAATAATTCCTCAGTGAACAGTCTGAATCCTTTAAGGTATACTTCTTGCTATTTTCTTGAAGTCCTCCAAGGAACGAACTACATACTGTATTTTAAAAAGACTGTGTAAGATATACAAATGAAAAGCATTAGACTATATTCCAGAAATATTGAGACATAACAAGGAATATTTATAGATTTTTTAAAAGCATATCGAAAATCTTTGATGGATTTCAATAATATCTGAAAATATTGAATAATAAAGTAAGTTTTCATTATATATATATAATTTCACTTCTTGAAAAAAGATTTTGATTGTAAAAACAATGAAAGTAATAACAAAAACAATTACAAAATATTAATCTGAATTAATTTTCAAATTCACTTTAATCCTCTATAAATTTTCTTTAAAAGGATAATATTATTATTATCATTACAATTTTTCAATTCGATTTGAAAAATGTGAAGTTATAATCGTTACAAATAAATTAATATTATTACAAACAAAGTATAATAAAATAATACAAGTTTTAAAATTAATTCAAATTACAATTATTATAAAGGATTAATACGAAGTTTACTATTCGTATTCGATTCCCTACAATAATTCATACATACAATTATCTACAATGACTAACTATTCACGTATAACGAAGTCACAATAATTATCTATTACATCAAAAATGTTACACGACTTATGAAAAAAATTCTCAAAGACAAGACAAGTATTCGATTGAACATCATTGCATATCCACCGAGGGAAGGAACGATCAATTAATTATTCTGCCAGGCAAGATAATAAAGCGAACGTCTTACAGCTCCAATTATGCCTGCCAATTAACGATCGAACATCAACGCGTCAATAATATCGAGCGATCGTTCCGTTAATGATGATTACCTCAAGTTAACCGCAATTCAGAAATAATTAAATGCGACGAATTCCAATTCGGCCACAATTACCAGACCTCTAGATTTTCGCTATATGACGTCATACTCTCATCTAGCAATAGTAGAGAAGGAAAAAGAGAAGGGATTAACACGATGCGGTTGTGTTCATACGATATTAAAAATGATTTTCGATTGTTGTGACCAATATTAGCAGATTTCGAGAGAGACTTTAGATTTTTTGAGAAAATGATGAAGTCACTGTTTATCAATCGTAATGTAAGTGACATGGATGTTAATAATCATGATAAAGATGATAAAGAAAGGGGAAAAAATCTTTGGTTGAGATAGTTCTCTTAGTAGTCGTAACATTGGATAATATAATGACACATTTTAACCAATGTAAAAGAAACAATTTAACGTTTCATGAGAACGTAGCTTAATACACGCATCTCTAGATGGCGCAGCAATCGTTACTCTTTTCTCAATTAATTTTTTTTCTTTTTTATTTTACTTTTAAATGAGAGTGTGATATCACGTCACATTAAAAATCTAGAGCATTATTTGTGGCGATTATTCGCATTGTCGGTCGCATTTTCGATCCTGAGAGTGAAATACTATTAATGAAACCGCGAGAATCAGCGTGTCCTCTCCCTCTTGTTCGATTTGTGTTCGACCGAGCGTGACAACAAATTTCGACATTAAATAATACACGCGGCTGTTTCATGCGGTGTACGTAACGAATTTAATTATTCTAGCAACTAGGAACGATCGTTACTTGCGTGTAAACCTATCAGCGACATATTACAGAGACGCGATGAGTATCGATTTTGTGGGTTTTGCAATAAAAATGATGGGTTAAATATATTTAGATTCGAATATTGGTAGAGTTTTGAAGTCTTTGTAAATATATTTAAAAATAATATTTGTAAAATTTAAAATTAAAAATAGAGTAAGTTTGAAAGAATTAAACTTTATGATTGATGACAAATATAACAATGGAATCAAAAATTAAAATAATATTATAGGAATTATATTTGTATAAGAATTTCCTGATTTGTTATTAAATTTAATTTTATACATAATATAAAAATTGAAAAATAGTTAGTTTTTGTATTATTTATTTGTATTTTAAAAATGTTTCTTTAATTTTTCTTCATATAAGATAATATATATATATTTGAAAATATTATAACCAATATTTTTATCTCCTTTAATTCTTTTTTTTTTTTCTTTTTTCATTGTACTATACACTGATGATTTTTTATGATAGTATTATATCTTGCCATATTGTAAAAATGCAAACTTAAACCCTTAAACATTATATATATTACGTTATACGAGTCCTTTTCTATTATATTATACCTAGCAACTTTACCACGATATTTTCACCATGTCCTACAAATTTCTGTTAAACGAATCCATGCTATACGAATATTTACAGTATTAGCTTCTCCGTGCATTCAAAAATAAAAGATAAATATTACCTTTCCAAAAAGAAAAATCTTAAATTTATCTAATGCATTATACAAAGATTCATGATATTTTAAAATAAAATTGTTGCAATATTTCTCTTGTAATAAATATTTACGAAAGCCATGTACGAAAAAAGAAAAAAGAATATTTTTTAAATATTCTAACAGTTAATATTGACGATATATAATTTCTATATAATGAAGAATTAAAATTTGAATATTTTATAATTTATAATTTAAAATTTTGTTCATTACGAAGTTATATTTTAAAAAATAAACCGAAAATAATAATTTTTAGAAACTTTTCACTTTCTACAAGTGATATTCCATTAATAAAAAAATCCAAGTATAATCTTTTATGATCTTCATATTCACAATATTTCATATAAAACATGTATGAAAACTTATATGATTATATATTATATTGTATATGATATTGTATCATAAAATTGTCCATAAAAGATTTCATAATCGATCATATTAATGGAAACTTTTAGTAAAAGATACTTTGTATTTCCTTCTTTCTTGCTTCAGACTAAAATTCATTGCGTTTAATACTTTATTTGCCTGTTCATTCATTTAAAAGCCTTCCCAGATAATCGATAACTGGTATTGTTACAGATTTATCGAGCTGAGCTGTCTAGTTAATCGGTGTTTCATTGTGGCTTGGTAGAAAATAAATAGTCGGTAAAATTAAAATTTTTAAACTATCATACGTTTCGAATCTATATCTTATTTCTTATTTTTGAAACGTGTATTATCATCCATATATTTTTATCAACAATATATGAGATATTATTTCGTAGTAATATTTTTCAGTGATAGAAAAATTTGAGTTGTTTAAAAAATGTGAAAGTTTGTGGAAAATAGGCTTAAAAAAATATCATATTATCTTTGATTTAGTAGAATATTCTTGATCTACATTCCTAGTTTATATTTTAGTGACGATTTATTGTTTCTCTTAGTTTGTTTTAGCTTATCGATTTATTTAAAAATATTTAAAATAAAAATGATGCATTATTTTGTAGTGATTGAAGAATTATTAAAAATATTTAATAATTATTGTAATGATTTTAAGAAAAATCTAAATCTAATATATTTCTAAATATATGTTTATTAAACAATATTCATTATAAATGTACTTTAAAGTCACTATTATATTCAATATATTTTTTATATAACTTTTCTGCCTCGTTAATTATATCATTATATTAAATTTTAGTTAATTGTTGATAATAACAACAAACGATTCTCCTACATTAATCGAAATTTATTTATTCCTATCATATATCCTACTGCTTTTGCATTCTATTAATTTTGGAACATTTATTAATTAAATTTATATCAATTTCCTCAATTTTAAAATATTTAATTTCTGTTTTCATATATTGTATATCCCATGTATTAGATTTTATTATTCTAAACAGTTTTTATTATATAAAATTAGAATATAGGATAAAACGAAATACTTCAAAATAAAAGAAAATAAATTATTATCAACATTTTCTAACGATAATAACATTCTCTTGTACAATAATTATATAAGTAAATGTACAAGTCATGTACATTTCTCTTCTACAATTTTATAATTTCACGTTAAATAAATGTCCTATAATTATTATTATATATTTTTTTAGTTTCTTGTAATTTTCACTAATAAAATTAATTCAATCATTTAAAGATCAATCAATCAACATACTCAATATATATAAACAAAATACAGATCTAAAATTTTATAGTTAACAAAATTTATACAATAATATACACCACAGCATACTTTCACCAACTTCCAACTTAGAATCAACTTATAGGCAACGAAACATCCCTTCCCCTTTCCTCTATGCGAAAAAAGAAGAAGAAAAACTTAGTAAAAACGGCGAGAGAGGACATCTCACATCTCTATCCATCGTATATCATCACCCTTTCTTCCACCACCCCTTTTCTCTTCACCCCACACTTTTCGATATTTCACATATGTTGGTACATGTGCGTGTTTACACGTATTGTATACACGTAAATAATATAATATATATATATAATATCGTATCGTATATATGTAATATACCTATATTATATATAAAGAACCGAGCTGAAGCTACGAAGCGTGAGAATGAACGGCTATCTATGGAGCGTTGCTATTGTGTTGCACTGAGTTCTTGTGTCGGACAAAGAAGCCTCGGGAGGCAGCTCATGGGCGTAGGATCGAGAGGACCTCCTTTCTTTTCTCGTGGAATCGTGGGATATCGTGGCAATCGTGGGATTCGTCAATGCCGCCAACGGACCCCAAGCGCGTTTTTTCATTAACGCCATCGTGGAGAGAAAATCATCGAGCCATGCTACTCGCAATAAATTGAAGGAATTGTATCGTTTGTTTCACGACGTATTATGAATTACTATGTCTGGCGGAGGAATGCGACAATGACAATATCAGATATTTTTTTGTTTCGTCGTAATGACGTACGTTGTTAGATTAGGATCGTCGAATCTTTTTCGCGAAGTGATTACTTATGTGTAATAATTATCAATAAAATATAAGGTTTTTAATTTTTAAGGGTATTTTAGGATTTTAAATATAAAATTTGTTCAATGATATGCTTTGTTTTAAAGTAATTTGTTAATGGGGATAAAAATTATATTTCTGGGGATTTGAATTTTTTTCTAAGAATAATAATATCTTCATGGATTGGTTTTAATAATTATATTGATATAATTATTATTGTAATTTTGTATTTATATTTTTGTTGCAAAAATTGAATTTTGAACGATTGTATATTAGTAACTATTATTATTGTTCATTTTATTGTTTAAGTTTGATGTATTTTACTTTTAATATAATAATTAATGAACATTTTCAATTTATTAATACCTTGATTTTAAATTATTATTTTATTTCAATATAATTATCATGATAATTTATGTTATCAATAAAAATTAAACTTTAAACGATTGCTATTGTATTTCCATTTGATGGAACATTTTCACTAATTAAATCGTTATTTTTTATTAACGAAATTCAATTTAAATCCTAGTTAATTAAAAGAAAAATTATTCAATGTAATTTTATCCAGTTTGAATAGAAAATTAATCGACGTATGAAATATGTTACAGATCAATTTATCGATTTCAATATTACAATCAATAGCTTATTCAAATACTATAGAAAGTTAATTACGTATCATATTATATGTATCAAACTCAATAATTAAATAAGAAAAATTACAAAAATAATAACCTATTACTGCATCCACCGTAACCACTTCGCGAATATAATAAATATTTCCCAAAAAACAATCTCATTGAAAATTCGATTTACAAAAAGAAGTGCAGTATTTATGAAAAATTAAAAAGAAAGTAAAATACAGAAATTAAGAAATTTAAATTTCGTTTCTCTCTCCACGACGACGTTCAGATTGGTCGCTTTCGGATTTCGTCCATTGGCGGTAATTTCGAAGCCACGTTTGTATCGTCCAAGGAAAATGGCGCAATATATCGCGCCACCAGAAGAATTTGGGACTCAATAAAGAGAGTTCTCTTTTTTTTTTTTTTTTTTT
>NW_006264075.1:184750-195617 GCF_000469605.1 Apis dorsata
AGTAGTGTACCTGGTTGCCGTCGTAGGTCCAGGATCCGAACTTCATGTCACAGTGTTGGTCGTCAAAGGGGAACCAAGTGATGTCTATCTTGCAAGTGCTCTTGAAGATGCCCGGAGGAACGTACAGGCAACTGCCGTTATGCGTGACTACCACGTTTGTTTGGTATGTCCCGTCGAAACCCTCATCCGCACTAACGTGTTCATATCACATAATTAATCATCATCATCGATCTCGTTCGCGTTTTCGTGCTTATCTCATTATTTCTATCGTTTCTCGTTTCTCGTGATTTTATATCGTCGATATTTTATCGTATTTTACCGTTTATACGGATGTTTCGTTCGATTTTAATTTTTATCTTTTATTTTATATCGTTTTTGTATAATCTATTGGCAAGAACAAGATGATTGGTTCAGATTTAAATGGTTAAAGTTTTTACTTGTTTCGTAATGAGAACGTAAAGCATTTAGACAATTGGTTTTGTTATTTAGATGTATGTTATGAATTTGTCATTTATGAATATAGGAAAATATAAAAATAGGGAGAAATTGATGATTGAATTATTTGTTGATGTAAAATTGATTGATTAATTCCAATGTGTCCTATGATTAAATAAGTTATTACAAAGACAAAACAAAGGAATTTAGAATGTTTATTTTCAAATATTATATGTATTTCTAACATTTATTAACAATAATTAAAATAAATTCTTTATTTTATAAAAAAACTTTAGATATCATAACAAAATATGTATGTTTTAAAATTTCATCTTCTGTTATGATATATTTATTTTTTCCTTTGCTAATAAAAAAAATTAATAAAACAACAGATGTGTAAATGAGTCTTAAATGAATAATAGATTTAGAAAATTTGTTGAAATTGAGTTTATTAGAGATATAATTAATTGGTGTTTAATATATATTCGAAAAAAGAACGATATAGTATCTTAGGATATATATTTCGATACGAGAAAAGACATGGTCAAATCAAATAGCCAAAATATTAGTAATGCAGAGTGCATCAATAATTAATGGGCACAGGTTAATGATTGCATAATCAAGCATTACACATATACAAATAAATCAGTGTTGCACTGACTTTTCAATGTAAATAGATAAACGGCTGTCAGAGATTAATTAATTGACAACAATTACCTTAAGTTAATATCGATTTGACGTGATTATCATAATTTATCCAAAACACAAATCATTATCATTTCTATCGTGTTAAAGGCAGGATAGTCAGTAGTTTTCAATATATCGGTGTTATTAGATTTAAATGAACTGTGCACACGATAATTTTGATGTGGAATAGGAGATAAGTATGATCCATGCTCAATTATATCTTTATACTATGGAATTTTTGTGAAATATTTAAAAAGAGAATAAAAAAATAATAAATCAAAATCACGATAAGAAATGGAATTAAAATCTTTGATATTGCATATAACAATTTTTTTTATTAATAAATTTTCTTGAACAATTGATGAATTTTAATAAAGTTACTTTTACTTTTGTTGAAACTTAACGAACAAAATTCTTTTTTCGAATTTTCTAAGACAGATTCCTAATTTATTCATTCTATTTATATTTTTGTCATCAAAAGTATAATATTATACAATTACCGTGAATAAATGTGAATAATTAGTCAAATTTCATTATCATTAATAAAAATTCACATAAAAAATTACCCATTTGATATTGGAAAATTTTCTAATTATAGATGCATTTTTTTTTTTTATAAGACACATTGGAAAAGCAAATCAAGAATATACAGTAATAACAATAGACAATAAAGATTCGATTAATACTTAAATAAACGAATAAATATCTCAAAATATAACAAAGTTATACAATATCTTTTAAAAAGAAGTTTTCATTAAACAAATCATCATTAGTTTTAATTAACCAAATATTAAATCGAAACCTTTAATTATAATTTCTCAGAAGGAACGAACCTCGTTCCGCTAATTTAACGCCTCCATCTTGATCTTGCCATGCAGATCCCTGTCTCCGATCGAAACGAAGATTTAACGAGGCGGATTATAATTATATTCGCGCGGAACCTTATTAAAAGCGCGGAGTTTCATCTTTTTTTCATCAACGGGCCACGGTTCATTTCCAGAAGATCGACGAATCCGATTAAATCCGACGAAATGGATCCGCGAAATACCGAAAATTACGTCAGGGCTGGCTCGTTGTGCCGATTTAATGTTTCGATTATCGAGCTTTTCGTCTCTTTGTTGTCGATATTCGCGCGTTCCTCTGCGAACAGCTGCACGCGGTTTCCGGTTTACGGCGTGCACTTAATAAATGTCCACGATATATTATACGAGGCGAGATTTATTAGGGAATCCATACATTCCCGACCACCGCTCCTTCCTTTTTCCCCCTGGATAATTAGTCAGCTGCTAGATAGAGGCTTCTGACCTAATTTCCAACTATTGGAAACGTTATCTTTGAGTAATTGAAACGAGTCGGTTTTGGAAGGATGACGAGACATTTTGGAAAATTATTAAAATGCCTGATCTTTCGTTTTGTACACTTTTGAATGTGCATTTGTGGCTTATGGATCAGTTTATATATTATTTTATTTATTTATTATTATTTATTATCTATTTATTATTTATTTATTATATATTATTTATATTTAATAGTTCTTAAAAAGTATGTGTTAATACAAAAGAAACTATATATCAGGAATTTATGTATTTTTTATAGAGAAGAATTTTATGTTTTGTGTAAATGAATGTATTAAATGTTTAAAACCAAACTTTGTTGACAAGGAATGAAATTTGAATTGGAAGAATATTTCTTGATTGCGATAATTCTCTCGACTTTATCATTAATTAAAATTTAAACGAAGCATCATTGTTAAATATTGAAGGGATTTAAATGTATCTGTGTTAAAGAAAAATCCAGAAAATGCAATTTTAAAATTGCTTCGAAATCTTACAAAACGTTGCCAACAATGTATTCTTGTATCATTGTCTTATTATTACTTTTTGAAAAAATTCTAAAGAATACAGAAATTTCGAAAATTGGAATAAATAGAGAGTGTAACCAGTGGAAATCAGATTCTCTGAAAATAATTTATCGTATAATTTATTGTAATTCAAGGATCGTCGTTTAAACTTTCAATTGACAAGTCAATTTAATCGCTTCGGTATTTCAATAATCATTTAATTGATTTGTCAATTAAAAGTTTCGAACTTAAATAAAGAGATTCTTGAACTCTTGAACTCTATGCTAATACTTGGCTTTCGAGTAAATTTTCCTTCAAATAAATTAAAATGATTTGTTTATATGCAATTTGGCATCTCTGATTGCATCCTAACATTGAATGTTCAAAATATACATTTTCACATACAAACAACAAATTCATTTCAATTTCATATCCTTTTTTCTTTTTTTAATAAACAGATATCAATCTCTAGAAATAAAAATTCAATCGTTTCAAATATTTATCTTGAAACATGTTCAATCGAAATAGATCTCGTAACAGATTCCAGATAAATAGAATCCAAGAATGTTCTTATAATTGTATCCCTCAATTCATATTGCTCATATGAATCGAGAAAATTAAAAAGTGCTTGAAAAAGAAAAAGAAAAAAACGTTATAACAAACAAAAGAAAAAAATGTACACAATAAACCGTAATTACATCCAAAAATCGTACAGTAGAAATTGCAAAGGAAATCTTTCTCTAATTTAAACGAAATCACCGCCATTTGCTCAGCAATTAAACCA
This sequence comes from Apis dorsata, assembly GCF_000469605.1. Lineage (NCBI taxonomy): Eukaryota > Metazoa > Arthropoda > Insecta > Hymenoptera > Apidae > Apis > Apis dorsata. Next base: position 188,497 of record NW_006264075.1, read on the forward strand.
GAAAATGTGTACCATTGTTTCGTACACAGGTCGGTCGATTGTTCTCACGGAAGAATAGTGCAAGAAACGGAATCGAGTGAAATCGTACGCACACTCTGATAATATATAACGATAATTTTCGAAGGGGCTCGATAATTCTCTCAAATTAACATTAATGAAACATTGAGGGAAAAGTAAGCTTGGAAAAGCTTTAATTCCAACGCGACATCGCCGTTCCCACAGATGGAATAATGCTCGGATACTGTTGAGAATCTCTGTGATTTCATATGCATGCAAATGATCGAAGGATCGCGAGGGTGAAATAAGTGGCAAAGGTCAAAGTTTAAAATATCGTGAGCCACCAGAAACTTTAATACTTTCGTTCGATGGAATACTTGTCCAAGTTGGAAAGAAGAAATGTGTGGAACGGATATTAAGTATTTTCAAATACTTTTCGTATATAAAGAATTTTCCACGCTTTGCCTGTTTAGAAAGTCGGAAGTTAGAACGGAGGCGTTTATCGAAATCTTCGATTCAATTTTTAACAATTATGATGATGCTTATTCGAAGAAGAAGAAACCAGCTCGAAGAAATATATGGACAATTATTTATTTAAGCTACTTTGTATAATGTAAAAAATTTTGAAAAAAGTGCAAAAGAGATGTGCACGTATATTTTTACATTTACAATTTCCTGATACGATAATCGAAATGAACTTAATTCTAAATGAAATAATAAAATGATCCACTATATCTCTATCTTGAATAATAATTAAATTGAAAAGAATTACAAATTTATAAAATCAATATTACATTATGTTTTTTAATTAAAATTTTCCAATTTCAACAAATACCGACCATGAAGAAAAAAATCCACATATGAATCCGATAAATATCGAATCATCTTGCAACACGGATAATATCTCGAAATATTTACAGTTCGCATTCTTTCGTATCTGGAGAGGAATATGCTATTTGTGCAATTCAAGCAGTTTGTAATTGACATCGAATTTCTCGGTTTTTCACAGCGGTGACTGTGTTACATAAACGCCTTCTTTTGTTTGGCCTCGATACGACGATAAATAATCGCGATAATTCTCCTGTATTTCGAGCGTTGCATATTTTAAAAACAAAGAAATGTAGAAAATCACTATCTGGTTCACATTCTTCAGAGTTAATCATATTAAAAAGGAATAATCTACGACCGATTTTCTCAAGAAATTATTTTCTACGATTTTGTTAATATATTTCAAAGATGTACATGGAATTTTTAACTTATATTTATTCAATCAAAAAAGCATTTATGTAAATTAATAGATAAAAATTTACTTTTTATTTTCTCGAATGCTGCGATTACAAATTACTAAGATATTCGATTATTTTATTTTTTAAAAACATTTGATGATAATCGACGATCAGCGAGAATAATTCACAATAATCAAACCAGAAATCCATCTAAATATCACAATATACGAATGCAACGAATTCAATGTACATTCGAAACATTCCACGGTTCAGTTTCGACTGTCCTATTCGTCATTCGCCATTACAAAGCGTGGAGGGGGCGGTGTGCACCACCGTTTACGAATTCTAAGGAACGGCCTCTCGTCGATTGTTCCTCGCAGCACAAAGGCGACCCCCGCCTTCTATTGTCTCCCGTTTCCGGGTGAATCCTGTCCTTCCAAGATCACTGACCCCTCCATCCTTTCTCTCCCCTTTTTTACACACGAATATCTGCGCTTTCGAGCGCGCGATATTCACGAGAGAAGAAGCAACGTCGAGCAACAAGTAAGTCGCTAGGAGGAAGAAGCATCTCCTTTTGTTCTACCGGATAACGACCATTCTTCCCCCATTATCCGAGGACATTTAAACGATATTAACGCGATGGCCACTTAGCATCGATTCGCCCTAATCTAAAACGAGGCAAATCATTTTTCAAGATTAAAGCGGGATTGCGGGGGTTGCGATTCATTTATCTTGAAAATGATATATGAATATGTTCGATCGAAATAGGTTTTGGTTGCCACATATGCGATGGGAAAAAGTTTAATTGACGAGAGTTTCTGAAGTGTTGCGATGCAGGATGAAGGAAATAAACGTGTGGAGGATCGATGAAGATTTTTAACTAGTTTTGTGGGCATTCGTGAAACGTGAATCCTCTTTGGAGATTAGAAGAAATATAGAAATTGGTGTATGAAAATATAATTGGTTTATTTATTAAATTATAAGTAAGTTTGAGTTAGACGAAGAGAGATGGAAGCAATTCATATTTTTACACATCAATTTTTATATTTCTTTACATATAGAATTGACGTTTCAAATTCTATGAGCATTTTGTTCTATAATAGTATAAATAGTATTAACTTGAATCTTATTTCAAGAATTGTATATAAGAAATGTATATTTTTATATATTGAATGTTTTTGGATTTTTACATGGAATGATATTTTCTATGTAAAATAATTTAAATTGATTGGCAACGTTTTGATTTTCGTGAGAAATTTAAAATTTGTAAAATTTGCATATTATAAATTTTGATCCAATATTCAATTGCTAGAAATTATATCAAAAAATAAATTTCTCATAATATGTATTGTCTATCAAAAAATTCTATAATAAAATCATTAGAACTTCACTATTTCGCATCCATAAATCATTGGGATAAATTTTTATAAATACATGAATGCATCACTTAAATAAACTTACGTACGTATATATAAATTTCAAAATATTTTCAAATTGATTCGAATAACAAATACACAAATGATGTCCCTTTAATAGAAACAAAAATAGATCATCTTTATAAATTCCTCCACTAAAAAATTTCCAAAAAGTATTCATCCTTTCAATTAAAATCTAATGCCTCGTTTCTATCCCTCAAACCTGATCTTCCAACCTACTTTTTCTATCTCACAATTATCCAGGGTATTGTAAAAATCTCTCGAAAGCCCCAAACGTAAAAATGTTCGGTCAGAGGCGCGCTCTAAACAACCACTCGTAACAGAGATCGGGGGTAAGCTCGGTATCCACCAGCTTTACTTGTCAACGGCTAACAAGCCAGCTGTCCGCGAAAGTGGCGTGGCTCGAGACAGAATTGCCACGTTTGATCCACTGGAATGGCGGCGATCGATTCAACCCTCTCCCTCCCTTTTCCGTTTTACGTCGCGAGTTTAAACGTCGCGGATTTCCCTCGTTCTCCGACTTTATCGAGGAGGATCAACCTCCACGAGACGATTTCGAGCGTGTTTCGTAAAGAAATTTGTAAAAAATTTTTGAGCGGTTGAGGTTTCATCGACCATGCCACGAAACTCGCCCTCTCTTCTTAAGCACTTTGTGCAGTTTCCAAGAGAAGAATTTCCTCCAGCAACGTACGAGAAACTTGGGCCGAGCCAGTTTTCGCGGGACACGCACGAGTGTGGACAGGCAGGTCTTGATTTTAGAGAGCTTGTGTTTCGACGGGAATCAAAACAATAGTAAATATCGTTGCTTTGATTCCTTCGTGTGTTTAGAAATAATAAGAAGTGACATCGATTGATGTTATTATGGATAAGTAAGATAATAATTTTGTTAATTTGTAAGTTGTCGAAAATGTGATCAGATCCATCCTTTGAATTCCTAAATTATGAGAAAGGACACTTTTTCATAGAATTCTGAACTTTCGAAGATTTAAATTTTCTCTTTATTCTTCATTCAATATTTTCAAAACGCAAGAGATTTTAAAATCGATACAATGGTTGAACAAATATTGGAGCTCGAAAAAGAAGTTTTAAAATTTGTTTCATTTTTTTACGTAGAATCACATCCTAGTTAATCGAGTAAAAAATAGTCTATATATATTTATTATTATATAAATATATGTAAAAGTTGAAAGAAGTTTATTTATAGCTGGTTTGGGGATTGCGAAAAACTTCTCGAATGATTTGTAGATTGTGGAATAATTTGTGGAATGAAGTTAACTATTAATGTGCACTATAGTTTGTTTCATTTGAAGTTCTTTCTTATTTTTTATTGGGAAAAGTTTGAATTTTTATGAGAATTCCGTGGTTTAAATTATTGCTGAGAATTTTAATTTAACAGAATTCCTTTTATATTATTCTTGCTTTTGTTTGCATTGTAGAATATTAATCAAGAAAATAATTGCAATGAAATATTAATTTTAAAATTATCTTCTTCCTTATATATATTATGAAAATGATTTAGATTACTACTTAAAATGGAATTTCTTATTTCAATTACACAAATATCTAACAATAAATAAAGTAAAATTAAGTGAAAGAATTTAATTTTGCTTTAATAAATGCAATAACACAATAATAAATTCAAGAAATATAATTAACACTGACCAATAATAAGTATCTAAATATTTTATATGTACTTATATCACTATAAATAATTGTAATTAAAATGATTCAATAAAGACAAATAATTTCTACCTCAACAAAATAAATGATTAACTTCATTTTATAATTTTCATGTTGTACGTAATATGAATAATTTTTAAAGTTTGGCAATAGTTAACAATGATTTACAAAGCAAAATCCTATACATAAAATAAACTTTTTTTTTCAAAAGAAAAATTCTCTTTTCTTTTTTCCCACATTTATTCACTTTTGTCATGTATACATACGTGTATGCATTGGTAGAAATTATTATATAACCATCAACGAATAGTAGTAGAGATATAACGGGGCAATGGACCGAATTCTAGCTCAACCATCATAAATGTCGGGCAAACTATCGTAAAGTTAAGGGCGCCAAATCACCGTGCACGTCTATGCACAGTGGCGTAGCATTAATTCGCTGGAAGCGTGCTCGAAACTCACAACTCACGATGCTCCCTAAACGCGTGCGTGAATATTTTCCAGTGGAAATTTGATATTACACCCTCCTCGACGAACCACTTTACGACCACGTTTTACGACAGAAATGCATTATTTAGGGCGGAATAATTTCTAATGGAACCTTGTAATATCTAACGAAACTATATAAATATACTTGATTTAAAATCAATAATAAACTGTGTTTTAGAATTTAGGATAGATAGAAATTTAGAAGATGTATTTCTGAATTGAAGATTGTTAGATTTTGTTTCCACTATGGATGTTTAATGTAAATATAAGTGTTTTAGAATTTAGAAAATTTTTATTTAATAATTATTTTTTATTCATCAACAGTAAGTGATTATTGTATTTACTCAATCAATTTGTTGATTATATGATAAATGTATTTATTATACATTACAGAAACGAATTATTTTAAACATATTGCACATTGTTATCAATAAATTTTAAAGATATCTTTATATACTATCCTATTTTTATTTATAAAATATTTTAGAAGAATTTTCATAAATTTTATATTGTGTATAATATTTAAAACGATTTTTCTCTACTCTCTTGATAATAGATATTCACGATTTATGACTTGGGTATCATCCAAACGAGTGTATCTATTAAGCTCTGAATTAATCTGAACACTGTTGCTGTTCTTTCAACAACCACCTGAGTATACTTCATTACCTGTTAATCTTCTTCAATTAATCAAACCGCAGGGGATCGTTATTTTCTAAAATATTAATGATCCTTTTCATCGAGAAAAAATCATCTGTACATTATATCTTAATCAACAAATTGTTTTATTTATGGATTGTATGATCGTTTCGTTATATAAATTACAAATAAAACATTTAAAATAAAATGAAATAAAAAGTATTTAAATTAATAATTTTTTTACTTTATTAACCTAAATTGTAATTTTATGTGATATATATTCTTTGTTAGATTTAATTAAATTTAATTAATTTTCAATTTTTGAATATAAATATTGAATTTATCACAAAAAAAAACACCAATTAGAATTTTTTTTTAATTAAGACAGAAGTTAATGTTACATTATATAATAATATATACTTTAATCAAATGCAAGAGAAAAATTAGATGGAAAGTATTAATTGTACAATTATTCAAATGAACTCTATAAAAAATTAATTGAATAAATTTGACATTTGACATAATTATATTACATTCCTGAACGAATAAAATTGTGGTAATTTGATGAAGTTATCGATATATTTCAAATTACAAAACATATCTAAAATTTAAATCGAATTATCGAACAAAAAATTTCTAAAATTATCGTTAATAAAGTCTTTTCTCAGATCTATTTCGATTGCAATTTAATGATTTTTCCTTATACAAACGAAATTACAGCAACTTTTCAAATTTATTTTATTAACTTTCAAAATTTCTTTTCCCCGGCAAATAAACCAACACATTTCAAAAAAACTTCATATATTTAAACAAACAATTCACCAAAGTTATCCAAACACGGGCGAATCACGAATCCCATTCAAAATTCTATCTTTCCAAAAAATCCCACAATCAAACACTTCCCACCCTTCCCAATCGAACCATTTCTTCCTGCAATCGTTCAATCATCCTCTCGCTCGCGATCCCCTAAAATCGATTTCCCCAAACCAGCCACACGATTTCAATCAGCACTCGTATACTCTATATACCCAGTGTAAAACCAACGTATAAAATTAACGCGTTAACAACGGAACGAAATTCAAATCTTTCTCGAATGTCTCTGTCGGCGATATTTCCTATTATTAATAAATATCATCGAATGAACATCATCGAATTATTATTATATTATCGAATAACTTAAGTTCTAAGGAGTTAAAAAGATTTAACTCTTATTCAGAATAAAACTGGCTGAAAGTAGTCTACAATAAAATTCAATTCTCATTTCAAGGCACGTGAAAGTGCCTTAAACAATAACTTGCTAGAAAAATAAGAAAATGTAATTCTTCAGAACGATATAATATAATGTAATCATATATATATATATAATATAATAAGTAACTCGTCTGAATGTCTGGAATCTTAAAACTGAAAAATGATCAACAACGTATCGATAACATTATCGATAGTCACAACTCCGAGTCTGCATAGCTCGTGGCAAATCCACGCGCGTGCCTGCCCACGTACGTGTCTCGCGTGTAGATGGATCGTTGTACCCTCGCTGTGCTGGAGTAGTTGCGTTCGATGGTATTCCATCCGCAGGAATTCGGAAACGTAGCTACGTGTTGCGCGTATTTAGAGGGGGCGGGTCTCGGGCCCGGTGCTGCGGTGGCCCGCA
>NW_006264075.1:195981-200248 GCF_000469605.1 Apis dorsata
GATCCGCATCCCGAATTGCAATGCAATGGGTGGAATGCGCGCTCGAACACGTCAAAGGCGAGGGTGTGTCCCTCCGCGGTATTTATCAGACATCGCGAGGGTTTCTTCGTCCCTCGATGAGGATCGATTGGGATTAACGATCTCGAGACTTGTTCTACGATACTTGTTCTTCGATCGTGGCCTTAAGCTGATTAAGCCGAGTGATCGCTCGAGGGGGACACCGGGTAACGTGATTATGACGAATTCGACGTCGGAAGGAGAATGGGGTAAATCCGTAAAGATCCGGGTTTTGCAATGGTTCTCGATGGTTTGAAGAGTTGAAGGGGATGAGGATCTTTTTTATTAAGTTTGATTTTAGGATTTTATTTTATTTTGAACGTAAGTTCGTTTTTTTATTTTAATTATTAATTAAAATGTCGAGGGGATTACTTTTTTTGATATCTTTGCATAATTTAATTAATATTGGGGGAATTTTGTAAAGTAGAGAGATAGATAATAAACTTCTTTTTATAATAATAATGAAATAAGTAATTGTTTTATTCAATGTCGCAAAATATGTTGAGATACTAATTATGATGAATTTTTTTAAATATTTGTGATATATCTGTATTAAAGTGTTCATATTATGTATTTATATTTAAGAATATAGTAGATAATATATTAAATGTTAAAACTTGAAATTGATTCTTTTCGAAAATGATGAAATGATAATATATCTTTATAATTATTTATAAATCTGAATTTATCTCAAAAAATATTTCCTAAAATATTTTATCTACATTTCTCTTTACTTAATTATAGAACTGTGATAATTTTTCCAAGTGTTTCCTTTTAAAAATAACATGCTTAAAATCGTAGCAACATGTTGAAAGTCTTATTTACTGTATAATTCCCTTTTCGAAAAATATACCTACTAATAACTTCACTATAACATAAAAGCGTTTATTGCTGTTCCACTTCTAAACGAAACGAGACGTTAACCGACAGAAAATAACATAAAAATAATACCAACAGGTTTTAACACTACTTGTGTATTTAACACTTGTTAGAATTCTTGAAATATATATATCATCATATCGCTCATTAAGGTATTAAAGGAAAAATGTTTAAAAATGTTTTTATGATGAGTTGATGAAAAAAAAAGTATTTTGCAGCAATTTTCTTTACTATTAAATAATTTTAGATATTTAAATATCTAATATTATTACTTTTACATCAATTAAATACAATACAAGGAAAAATTATATATTACAAAATGAAATATATTTTATTTGTTAATGAATTTTGAAATGGCTAATTTTCATGGAATTTAATTTCATTTTATTTATGGATTCTATCTAAAAATTTAGCAAAAGAGATACGAGACATATAATAAACAAAAAGAAATTTTATAAAAAAAAATGAAACAAATAACGAAAGTGTTAAGAATTATAAATAATAACCTCATCAATTACTTTAAGTTGCAATATTCACAATTGCAATATAAAAATTTGTAATAATTATTTGAAAGTCGATATTAAGTATGTCAAAATCAATGTAACAACACAATAAAATTTGTTAACATATTGTTCATAATTCCGCAACATATTCCTAACGAAAACCGTAGACAGAAATGAAATTTACCTCGACAAATATGAACAGTGAAATTCGTCTGATCAAACATCGAACATACATACATACATACATCGTTATGTTAACATTACGAAAACGTTTCCCAAGTAACAATGCGTTTCCTGTGAATTTTGCACTGGATTGAATTTCACGTTGTCCGATTGGATTTCCATATCTCTTTGACATTTACATCATATGTTAATTATTACTCGGAAAAAATTATTTTATCGTAAAGAATTTCTCATATTCTAATATCGAACAAAATAATAATGAAATAATTTCAGAGATACACGTAGAATATTTCTTCAATTTCATACGAGACAAAATAATTAATTATTAAACAAATATATAGAACAAAAATTATTTGAACAATTCAACAAAGAAAGTAACGAATTAATAATAATTATACCTTGACTTTCACGATTCTTAAGAAGACATCGTTTCACGTGTCTTCTATACAACATCAAATTTAATAAAGAACTCAATAACGAAATATAATAACAATAATTATTATTCGAAATAAATTCCAAATTTCTCATTAATCAATTATAATATCCAGTCACGAATCAAGAAAATGAATTTTACACAATCAATCCAGTCACATCCCTACTTCACAATTCCAATCTAAGTTCAAAATCTATGCACCAAGAGCAATTCGATCGATCCGATATAGTACGAATTTCGTAAAAATCTCATCAATTCATAGCCGAGTCGTGGCGAGACGGATCGTTATGTACATCCGCGAAGGTGTTCGGATGAAACGGATTTTACAGGCTGTACGCCAGTCCCGAAAGCTTCAACCCTCGGGTTATAGCAGCTTAAATTCAGTAGTACCGGCTAAAAGTACCTTGGAGCGGGATTCGCTTTACGGTTTCGCAGGAAACACCTTTCTCTTTGGAAGAACTACTCGCAGTAACTGTTCCCCGGGGTATGTACACTGTCTCGCTAAATGGGCGCGTGTTCTCGTATTATTTTTGTCTAGCACGGAAGGAGAGAGAGTAAGTTGAAAATACATGTCAATGTATCGATAGATTTGCTTTCCCTTACGTTTCTTCTCTTCAAAATTTGAAATATTATAAGAATTTTGCCAAGAAAGGTTGCCATTTCTTTTTTTTTTTTTTTTTTTGAACGATAATTATCGAGAAAGATTTTGTAATCGAGAAAGAAACAATTGTGATCGTGGAAGTTAAGCGATTCGATTAATCATCTTAGATCTTTTAGATCTTTTATGATATAATATTTATAGGGATAAAGCTATTGGATAAAGTTTGAATTTATCGAAGAAGAATCAAGGATTATTAATTTCTTGATTTCGCTAGGAAAAGAAAAAATTGATAAGGATGATATAAATTCTGCAACGTAATCGAATTTCGTATGTATCGAGGCTGTTTATTTTCCTTGCCGTGTTTATTCTTGTTCGTGCATTTCCTCATTTGCATTGAAATTTTATTCAAATTTACATATAGTTTGCCATTCAGTGATATTTCCTTATATCTGCAAGCTTTTTTCTTTGTACAAGAAATATTTTAGTGTTACATATATATATGCAATGTTCAAATATTATACACAACCATTTTTTAGTTAATACACCATTATATAATATAACTATAAGAATTATAAATTTCAAATGCAATCATAAAGAATCAGAATTAAGATTAAACTCAGTGAGATCCTTTTACAACATCTACAGATTCTTAAAAGTCACTAGAACGTTACCAATGTCCGTAACCGAAGTTCCTAGCAAGCGAAATCAATTGAAATTGACGATCTGACACGATTTTACAGGGACAGCGATTCTCAGCTCTTGTTAGTCCCTGGTTAACCAACTGGTGGTGAATCAAAAGAGCATTCAACGTTTCAACCTCTCTCTTGTTCCTTCCTTCATAAACTATCTCCGATCCCGCCATTTTCTCTTCCTATTTTTTCCTCTACGCGCATGCGTAATCCGCTCGTAGCTATTCTTTTCCCCCCTCTTTCAATCCTTTTGTTTTCTTTCTTTCTTTTTTTTTTTAGCAATTCGAATGCCAGAACTCGTTTTCCCGGATTTCCAGCGAACTATCGAAGTTCGAAAGGAGTTTCTCTCGACACTGAGAGGATCAACACGATTACGAGAATTAAGCGATTTTGAGATAAACTGGCGTGGGAATGCGAATTGGGAGGGACTATCTTCCCAAGCATGTTAGTTACGTTAGATAGTTATTAAGTTAGATAGAATTTGAGTTTACTTCTAATAAAATTTCAATTTATCCACTATAATACGTGTATATGTCACTTCATACTTTAACTGAGTTTCATTTTAAAGGGATAAAACTGTTTGGTTATATAGCAATCACTCGGCTCTTAATAGGATATCTTTGTAGGATCTATTCTAGAGGCCAAAAGAAATATAAAAATTGCTATACAAATACGATAATTAAGACTCGTTTATTGTGAATTATGATTTCGCATTAAAAAGAGATTGCGAGAACGCGGATATAAATCTCAACTAACATTTTTTTACCTCTATAACTCTTTTCAAAAATCCTTTCAAATGTATCCTATGAATTTGCATCAAAGAATTTCTAATTCCAATAAATTCTAATACAAAACACATCCAAATACTTTCGCAACTTCTTAGAAGTGATCCTGGTATTCACGCATATATATATATATATAT
>NW_006264075.1:200448-231575 GCF_000469605.1 Apis dorsata
TCCCATTGATCGATCCTCCTCGATCCGTATAAAATATATACACAATACGAAACCGCGTTATCCCCAAAGATCCCGATGTCTGATCGGCTTAAATCGCGGTAACGGCCCCGCTCGTTAATCCATTATTCAACGAGCGGATCGCGCCCTATGTGATGCGGTATCACAGTGAGAATGTGTAATAATTCGGCGTTAAGGGGAAGGGGGTCGCGATCGATCCCCCCGGGCGGCGATGGGAATCGGCTGACAGCCGTGCGGCGGGCGTATCAATTTCGCGGCCGAGCAGAACGTGGAAAGAGAGACGATCTTCCCCGCGTCTTGCTCGCCCGTTCCTAATTTATATGCACAAGTTGATGCTGCATTTGCCTATTAATAATCTAGAACTAATTAATCTAAGGAGGCTGTGTGAACAAGTGGTTGAGAACTCAACAGAGGGAGCCACGGCGTTAATCACTCCATCAGGGAGGTTCAAGTGATTCTCAAGGCCGTTGAATCTTTTTTATTGATAAAATCGCAGTTACAAAGAGAGGGAAAGGTTTTTTTTTTGAAGCATCGTGAAGATTTTGTCACTTGAATTTTGTAGTTTTCTTTGATCTAGTGTTTTCTAAAAAAAAGAGAGAGGGAATTATTGGAGATTAATTTAGGTATTTCTTGGAAAGCGATTGGCAAAATGATGATGAAATTTTTGAGATGTGGAAAATTTTGAAGATAAGGAAAAAGGATGGAAAACGCTATTTTAATCTTCGATGCTTCACTTTGGAAATTGGAGAATTTCAAAAGACGAAATAATTTTCGATGGAATAATTATAATTATATCAATTAGAAGATGAAATTATTATTTTTATAATTGAAGTATCAAATTATTGGGTTATCAAATTTTGAAGAACACGTGACGTAACACCGTGGCTCTTTCAATTTTTTGAAAAAATGAACATGATCGATATATGCAATTAATGCCTCTGTGTTATCGTAATTCATGTAAATCAAAATATACGAAACAAAAAAAAAAAACACGCACGAGCCGACCAGTTATTTTTTCCCTTTTTTCAACCTGTTCTCGTACTCTTGAGAGCTAAAAAAGGAAAAACTCGATGCTTATTGAGAGAATGAGAGGGAAAACACCGATCGACTCGTGAAAGAAAATATATCTACGGTCTTAGGATCGAAAAATTTTGTGGGAAGAATATAGTATACGTATAATAGACAGATCTATCTATAATGTATAAAATATGTACAAATGAGAAATATGTAAATTTACAAATAGTACTGGAATAAGAAATACTGGGACTCAAGAAAACGCATGCACTTCAGGGACTTCGATAAACTATATATATATATATATATAATATATAACTATATATGTGTAGTTAAGTATGTGTGATAGAGTTGTACGTATAATATATGAAAGATTATTTTAACCCTTTCGAGATTAATAAAATAAAAAGATGCATTATAAAACAAATTATTTATTTTTAACGAATTATTAATAAAAAAATTTGAAAATTCTCTATCTTTTCTTTTTAATTATATTTCATTGCTAAAAGAGTCTGGAAAGAGTTAAGATGCGAAGCAACATTGGGATAATAATTACGTACCCTCGACGAATTAAATCTATATATATTCTTTAAAAAATCGTCAAAAAGGGGAGGGGGCAAGGGCGCGCGTAAATTCAATTTACGCATTCGAAGATAGTCACGGGTTTTCTGAAACATTCTCAAAATCTTAGTTCCTTTCCACTCGGGAATCGATTCACGATTTCACGATTCTATTCGATCCAACGATTTGTATCAACGAGTTTCAATGTCTCTGCTTGAAAGAGGAACCCGAAGTCTTTCACGCGACTTCCCAGGACTCGTCCCGTCCCTTCTAATTTTCGAGCGATCCGATCGTGAGATATTGACGATCCGAAACAGGAACGAGGTTTTAAAGTACCGCGGCTTAACCTCCGCGGTTGGACGGCCACGTGTAATTGCAATTCGAATGTATCGGATTACGCGAACGTATTGCGTGTATCACGAATTAACTCGATTTTATCGGTCTCAATCCCTCTTCTGTGGGCAAAAATAATGTCGGAATATCGGTTTGCGAAATTCGATTCGTATTATTCGATCATTTTTCGAAATGATATTTACAGTATTTTGGTGTTGATTACGATTACGATTAATTTGTAATCGATAGGGAGTTAAATTTTTGAACTTTTTGTGTTTAATATTTTGACTGATTTTTACGTTTTTTTTAATTCCATTGGAAAAGGTTCTCTTAAATTTTTAACGAGAGAGAAATTTTAAATTGTAAAATCATCAACTAATAAATATAACTTTTATCAGAGTATCAGAGTTTCTTGCGATATATAAATTTTTCCATATAATAATAGTGATTAATTTTGTACCAAATGAATTAAGTTTTATGAGTAAATTAAATCATCCAATTATTTTATTTAATATTAAATTTGATATAAAAGAGGAAATTATATCCTACTTTTTATAATTTATTAATTCGATAATATGTTATTGTGAGAAATGATTTAGATCATAACAATAATAAATTATCAATATCATTATATTTGAATACCAAACAAAATACATTTTAGCAAAAACTTATTAAATTAAATATATATAGTCGAATTGATTTTTAAACGTTAAACCAATACTAATGTTTCACGAATAAAAGTTCCATTTCACATTTCCTTATACCAATTGCAAAGACAAATTATTTTCCATCATAAATAGAAACACACAATAGAAAACGATATTCACTCCCTTTTGTTACCCTTTCTCCCATCGTAAGCACTGTCCAAATATTAATCAGCAATGTTTGACAGCAATAAAACCGAGCAATTCGTGATACACGTACGATGACAGAAACGAAGACCGAAATTACGTTTATCTCTATCGATTAAACCCGGATGTACAACATTCTACCGTTGATCGTGGATTAAACGAGTTTCACGAATGCAACTCGAATCTTTTAGACAACTCGCAGAAATTAAATTTACACCGAGATCCGCTCTGGTTTCATCGAACCGACGAATTTTCTCGCGACACGAAAATTCTTCTCCGTTTTCATCCTTCTTTTTCCTCCGTATTTCATTCTTTATTTCCCGGACCGTGAACAATTTTAATGAAATAAATTTAATTCGATCGAAATAATTTTCATTCGCGGAATACGTTTTTCTTTTTTTTTTTTTTTTTTTCTTTTTTTTCTTTTTACGCCGTGGAGGAATTCATTGGATTTTTACATCGTCCGCGGGAATAATTAGATTCGCTGATCGATTCATCGCGCGGGACCAAATTACCTATGCAAATGCGGCAAGATTGGGTTACCTGTTGTACATGAGAATGTCTGGCTTCCAGAGCTTGTTTGGTGTAATTCGAAGGTCCTTTACACCTCCGTACTCGGACTCGTTCCATTGGAGGTTGTAGTCCACCCATTCCTGAAACATTGAATAATTATCGTCAGTGAAATAAGTTTTTTTTTTGGAATACGTATCGCGTTTTATTAATTCTTTGCGCGAGAATATTCGCAAATTGATGGTAGAGGATTCGTAGAGTTTTAAATGATAATGCGTACGCTCGTCCACGAGATTAAAAAAAATTGGCAATCTCTGAAAATTGGAGAAAAAAAGTTTGTACAATACTCTCTCTCTCTGGCTCCATTTCAAAGGATGAAACCTCTACTTTTGATTGAATTTTTTAAAGAGGGAATGTTTTTATATTTTTTATACAATTTTTATTTTATACAATTAGGATGAAAAATATATTTTTAAAAATTTCACCGATTTAAATGTCTTTAATTTTTTTAAAACAATTTTTCAATTATTCCTTTTTACAAATCGTTCATTTGTAGAGAAAAGTGATCCTCTTTATAGTGATTTTTAAAAAGTTGATGAACTTTTTTTCATTGTGGTACATTGAGTTTCATGTACATATATTTATTAATGGTTCGTGTATATTTAATAAGAGTTTACTATATATTTACTGGATATTTATTTAATGTGAATAATGTAATTTAAACGATGCATCATTTAAAAACAATGCCAAATGATAATAATATTAATAAACAGATTTATAAATAGAAAATATCCTGATTTACACGTGCTTTAATTAATTTCCTATCTAAATAAAATTTACACGTTGAAACCATGATCAATATTTAATTATTTATTAATATCGATTATTCAATCATAACTTAATATTATCTTATAATATCCTTTGATGAAACACGAATATGATTAATTCTAACAAAAAAAAATAACGTGCCTTACAATTCACACACATATATTTATAACAAATTAAAGAATATAATCTATTTAAAAGAAAAATTCAGTTTAATTTTACTTCACATATAAATGTCCATTATCGGAAATAATTTCAGAAAGAATATCAATTTTCCGTAACACGCAGAGGATAATGAAGCACGAAGAATTACGAAATTAATTAATTAAATCCTTGAAAAGAAAAAACTAATAAAATTAATTATTCAGATACATTCTTTTTTTCCCCTTTCGTTTCGAAAACGATTCAAAAGCCTTGGTGGGATAAACACGCGATCAAATTGAATTCGACGACGTAATTTCGACCGTGAATTTCATCGTCGAACTGTTCTCCACTTTTGAGAGAGATAACCGTGGATCCTTTCATCTTTCTTTGATTGCCTAGGCTTGAAGAATGGGCTCGGAAAACGGCTAAAGCTTGAAGGCATCGTGTATACGAGCAATCCACAAAGCGCGCCGAGATTCGAGGAGATAAATTTGCTAAGAGCTCTAGGTAGAACAGCGGAAATCGGTGCTGGTGAATTACAGCCGAACGACAAGACGCTTCAAAGAGCTCGGATAATTGTTATTGTTTCGAGCCTCGAAAATATCGCGAGAACGTTGAATGGACCATTCTAAATGTAAATTGCCTAAACATCCTCTTTGTGCCTTTTGTTTCGTCTCGACAAGGGGGACGGATTGAAGCGAAACGCAATTAAAAATAACACCAAGACCGATGATATTGAGATTGAAAAAAAAAAAGAAGCCGTTTTAATTGGATTTGTTTGTCCTTTGTAAGATAAGTTCTTAAGAAAAAAGAAGGTTCGAAGGTTTTCCATTTTTTTTTTAAAGCTTAAAACTTATTTCAGAAATTGAACGAATTTATAACGATTAAAAATAATATACAAATTTTTATTTTTTAACGATACAAGCATGGAGTGTTCGCCTAAAGACGTTAAAAAAATTAAAGAAAATTTATAAATTAATTAAACTCAAACCAGATTAATTAAACTTACATTTAAGATTCAACTTACATTTAAACAAATGGCTTAAGATAACAACTTAAATCAATCTTCTACCATTAATAAAATTATCATATGTTTTCACAAATAAAGATATATTAAAATTAAAGAATTAACTTTATTTCAATTTCATGGATTTTGATTGATAATAAGATTATTATTCTTGCATAAAATCTACACTTTTACTTCTCACTCTATCTAGACAGAGACAACAAATTCACTTCGAAGACATTAATATCTCGCGAGATTGAGTCAGTGTCAAAACGAAAACCGCAAGCCAAACGAAGGAAATGGACACGGGCAAAGGGCTTAGGGTGAACCACGCGGCCGGTGGTTGTGTATATTTAAACGAAGCGACTTTCGAGGAATGCGGCGACCTGGTTTCACGACCTGGTGGTGTGCAAGTTGCGCATAGAAAACGCGGTGTTTTATAATGTATACTTCAATTTCCGGGTCCGGGCGGCCGAGTCTCGGCGTTTGCTCATTAGATTACGCGGGTGAATTGCACAAACGAGGAATTCAGAGGGTGAAAGTTCGCCTTCGCGGGGGTGGAGACGCGTCTGCCCGCGGAGATTTTCGAGTTCCTTTCCCTGGCGATACGCTAGCTTCCTGTGAGCCGTGGAAACGAGGCGTAACGAACGTTTCTTTCTTTCTTTCTTTTTTTTTTTTCTCAGTACTGAAATAAAATTTCGTCTCAACGGCTCACCGACCGTTTTCTATTTACTGGCAACTGGAGCTTCCGGAAGGAGTTTCAGAGATTAAAGGATCGCTTTCCCTTTTTTCCTTCGCTTTTGTCTCTTTCTTTTCCCTTTACTTTTCTTCTCTGTCTCTCTCTCTTTCTCTTTTTCTCTTCTTCATTTCATCCGACGTTTCTTTCTTCATTTTCTGATTTTTCGGTTTTCATCCGTGAAGAAACGTTGAAGGATTTTTACCTTTTAATCTTACGCTCTAAGGTATGTTTTCATTTTCTCGAGAAGTTGAAAGCTTATTCCATCTTATGTTATTATGTCATGTTCCATCACGTGATGGTTAAAGTTCATTCCTGAATTCATTTCTCAACAGAATCATCTTTATATCTTATGATGTAAGAGTTGAATAGAATAGAGAAGGAAAAATTAAATAATCCATAGATATCACTTAGTTAATCGTTTAGTTGACTTTACTTAGACTATTTGATCATGATTGATTTGTTCTATTCATGCAATTTCATTTTTGATATTTATTTTACACAATATATTTAAAAACAATTTTTATTTCTCTCTATATGGATTATTTACATAATCCATATAAAGAGAAATAAAAATTGTTTTGTAATTGTAATATAATAATATCTTAGTTAAGAAAAAATTGCAAATTAAAAATTATTTTATTTTCTGAGATCAAATGATTAGCTTTTGTGAAATTTATATATATCAAAATATAATTAATGTACACCAATGTATTTTTGTATTATTTAATTTCTGATAAATTTTAATTAACTTTTTTTTAATAACTAATTTAGAATTAATTAATTTCGATAAGAATTGATTAAAATTTATCAAGATCCAAAAAATGCACAATTTCATCATATATGATTTATGTGCTTTATGCATGACTATGCTACATAGTAGTTTTGTATATTTTCTTGCACAAGATAGATGATATTTTTCGTATAAAATGAACAGAAAGGATTTTCATATTTCAAAACTTTTTGAATTTTTGTTTTTATAAAAAGAATTTGGTCATTTATCACTTTTCGAAACTTACAACAAGTTTACAGTATCATTTATAGATAACAATAATAATAGAAATATAGAAATGATATATTAATTTCTCATAATAAATTATTAATATATATCTGATTATATAATGTTAATTTATATTTATAGTTACTACTTATATATATATATATACACATAAGCAGCTATACAGCTAGAGTCAAATGAAATTATTTTTTTCAATTTCATGAAAAATACTTTCACAATTGCATTATAGTCTTCTGAATAATCAACTATTTTATTCAAAGATTTTCTTGTCAATTTTTTTATTAAAAACTGCCTTTTAAAATTTCGATTTTCAATTTAGTAGTAAATGTGGTAAGCCCTATATAAGATGATCTTTTTGTAATCACCAAAGTATAGTTATATAATATTTATGGTGTATAGTACAATACCTATATAATGCCTCTTTAGAATCTCAATCCCTTCTTGATATCCAAGCACATGCAGGACTAGTCAAAGAAGAATTATCGAAGAAGAAGGGGAAAAAACAAGAGCTAATATATATACGAGATTCTTTCTGAATTTCTTTACAAGTTTCTTATTTTATGGTTATTCTTACGTATGAGCAGATTTTTAAAAAACAAATCATTCTTTGCAATAGAAAGAAAAATTTACAATAAATATTTTGTTAAATGTAACTAGGATTAAAAATAAGGAAAATTGGATTAAATTTATATTTTGTAAAATCATATTATATTAAGAATTAATAAAAAGTTTCACGACAAAATAATTATTTTTAACAAAATAAAAAAAATTTGGAGTAAAATGACAAAAATTCTAAGTTTCTAAGAAATCGCTATAAGTGTTTTTGTAAAATATTAGAAGACTTTTGGTCTCAGGTGTTTTCCATAAAATGTGTAAGAAAAGTTTGAAGGAAACGATTGAACCTCACTGTGGATGATTATAGGTAAGAATATTACAAGTTTCTACACAATGTCTGTGCTAAACAAAGTTTGAACGATATCTTTGTTTATATAATAAGTGAAGAACGAGAGTATGTTTTCTATCTTAGAAATTTTAAGGTAAGTGTTTAAATTAGTCTCTAAATATGAATTAAAAATATTTGCAACTTTTCGTGTTGAATAATAAAATAAATATTTGATATGTTTATAGAAATATAATTTCCTATAATATTATATTATATTAATGTCATTTATTTATAGTAATATTGAATTTCTTGTAATAATTTATATAATATACAATTTTATTATTAGTATTATTTAATAAAATTTATTTACATATTAATACTTTGTTACTAATATTAATATAATTAACTAAATTTGATAAATATTTTTCTTTACTCCTAACATTATTGATAGAGTTTGTTCATTATTTAATTGATTAAAATTTGATTAAATAAAATTGATTTTCTTGATTTTAAATATAATTTTTTTAATAATAATATATAGTAATAATATGTAACTGATATTTATTCCAAATTATACATTACTTCATTATTTATGCATTTTATAATAAATTAAATAAAATAATTTATTATCCTTATAATAAAATTTATAAATAAAATATACAATAATTATTACTTAATCTAATTTCTTTTTTCATTATGTTTTAGATGTTATTAAAATGTGAGAAAAAAATTAGTAATTTAAGGTGAAAATCTGTGAAAAAGGAGCAATAATAAGAATAAATAAAATGGCAGAGAAATTCAGTGGAAGAGAATTTTGTCATAATCCTTTTTCCACTGGATGATATTTCTACGAAGCATACCGACACTTAGGTTTGTGGATTATGTGATCCTGCGAGTGATCAAGTAGCAATGTTACTATCTCTCTTGGGGATTTAATCTCGAACCTACAGAACGTGATCTTTCGAGAAGTACCAGTAGTAAGAGAACATACAAATATTTTATATAGCGTAGAATTTTACTAAGGATTTATAAAATTTTTGTAAAAAGTAAAAATGTAATCTTGACATTATTTAAACATTTCATTAATTCAACAAATTTTACATTTCATTAGAATTACATTAGATTAGTGCATACGAAATTTAAATTTGACAAATTAATAATCGTATAAAGTATCCTATAATGCAATTCACATTATAACTTATCTATTTATTATTTAATTTATTCTCATATAGTAATATCGACCCATATATTTTCTAATATCAATCGTGATAAAACGGCTTGCAAGGACAAAGAAAAATTTCCAATTTTTCAAAATAAGAGATCCTTTGAATGCATCTCCATATATTACAACGGTTATCGGGAAATGGTTGACATTTATACGGGGGAGAAAAAAGAGACGGAATCGGGTTTTGGTCTCTGTAAATGCCCATCGTTCGATCTGCAACGGACTGCCGCATTCATCTTCGGACAACCACAATAGTGGGCGTATGCACTTGGCCGGATCTCTCACGTGCATTAATGCAGCGCGTGCTTTCGGTTAAGATCTAGGCTGAATGGCGATCTTCCGAGACCGCAGTATTACCCTGAATCTACATCGTTACCATCGTACTAATCCGAGGAACCTATCCTATGTTTTTGAGGCAAACGTCGGTCTCAATCGGTTGCGGATAAAATCGATATCGATACTACGCCGCTGCTTCTAATCTAGAAGTAATATTGAAGGTAATATACAGGAATCGTGGAAGAGTAAATTAAAAAAAGAGAGAAAAGTTGCTTTTCTATTTCCAAAATAAAATTTTGGAAATAGAATGAAAAAGATTGGAATAGTTTTTTGTTTTTGATATGTGTTTATGGTGGTAATAATTATTGTGATTAATATAGTGTAGTTTCGAGAAATGTTTAAAATTTAATGTAATAAATTTCACATGAAATATATGTGAGAATAAAATGAATATTATTTTGTGGTGATTCTTAGAAAAAGTGTATATGAAAAAATAATTTTACAGAATATAATTAAATTATTAAAAGTTTAAAATATTTCTAGAATATTTCTAGATTATTAAATATTTTTTTTACAACAAATAGAATTTATATTATTCAAAATAATAAATAAAAAAGTGAGAGATATTTTCATCAAATTAATATAATATAACACTATATAAATCTAAAATCAATAAGAAAATAATTTATCCTAAAAAATATCTATTATATCTATTAAGACTTTCATCTTATTAAAATAAAATTTTTCATATTCATAATACAAAACTTTAATTCATAATAATTCCAAATTTCAAGTTCAAATTTAAATTAACACAATCAAATAATTATATCATCTCGATTGACTAGGAAAAGAAGATCTTTGAAGATACATTTTGTTTCAAGCCGTTATTTTAATTAGTTTCCAAGATTTAGTATTATTAAATCGTTCCAAATGCATCGAGTTGTTGAATGGCGGTCAAAATTCTCGGAAATACTGTGACCTACTTTTTCTCCTCGAAATACGTTCTAACTGAAATATCGTAGTAGTAGTATTCTGTAGTAGTAGTAAAAAAAAAAAAAAAGCTGCGACTCTGCTACTGACCAGCACACAGGTGTCTCATTTAGGATAGGTCAGTGAATGCGTGCGAGGAAGGGACGTGGAGCGAATTATTTAAAATTATGATTCGTTTTTGACCGACGATATTTCGTCGACGAGAAATTCTATCCAAATGAAATAAAAATTACTTTAAAGAGAGAAATTTATATTTTCTAGTTAATAATTCTAGAAAATGTTATAATTGTATTGTATCGAATGAATAATTATATCGATATTATTAATCTTAAAATGTTAATCCAAAAATTTAATAAAATAGGAAATACTACTAAAAAAATTAAAATTAACACGAAACAAATATATCTGTTCATTATTATGTGAATTTTGCACGAAATCTTAATAAAAAATTCTCCTTATTCTTCTCAATTAAAGATTTTGTTATAATTAATATATAGATGAATTTTTACACGAGTTTAGCAATGAATATAAACGTACATAACAGAAATCTTTAGATACCTGCAATTGAGGATAAGAAACGCTAATGATACGTCGTTTGCATATATCTTATCTCTCTGTTTAATCATATGCAACCATATGCATTGAATTGCTTTGCCATTAACAAATCAATCGCGCCACAACGCACAAATATCAATACGATTGTCTGATCATAATTTCTCTCTAGTTACGATGCTTGCTTCGATAATGGGAAGGAATTGAATCCTTTAGATCAGCCTTGTTCTATGAAATACGATCGATAATTAATCCTTACTTCATTTTAATCTTTCTTAAAATTAATAAAGGATAAAAATTAACTTATAGACCAGAAATAATAATGTTTGAAATTAAGTAATAAGATAATACTATATACTAGAACTATATGATTTTAAAGAAAAATATTCTTTAATATGTTTGAAAGTTAAATAATTATCTAGCATCAAAGTCATTTATAGAATTTAATGTAAGCTACACTGCCATTTCACTTCATTTAATAAACCTTAAACGTACAAAAATCTATAGAAAGTATATGATACTTTCAAAAATACTCATACGATATCCTAACAAATATATCATATTTATTTACACGAACATTTTTAAACGATAATTTTTCTATAACTTCAAATTTTAATCTCTAGAAAAGATAATTCTCTCACGTATTAACATCTTGCGTAAAAGATAATTAACAATAAGAATCTTTATGTTTCTTAAAATTCCACATAAAAGAAGAAAAAGAAACGAAAATTAAATTTTGAACAACGCGACTACTCTCAAATAAAGTAAAATAATAATAATAATAAAAAAAAAAAATAACCATCCATTCTATTTAAGGTACACCTTTAAATCTCCATTTAAATCTCGCACACCCGTACAATGATCTCGCCGCTTCGAGGCCACAACAATTTCGATACAATCCGAAACCACTTACACCGCAGCCAATCTTCCTCACCCCTATCTTACCGCGAGAGGGAAGTTGGCGCGACAGCCTCGTCGATAGAAATCTCTGGCAGGATGATTACGCGAGACAGCGCGTTCACAGGGTTCGAGCGAGAAATTATTGATCTCGTTAGGATAATTAGAATTATCGGGTTACGCGGCGAAGGAGATTGCACGGGGGTTGACTGGTGTGCAGCTCGGTTCAGGATAGATTACGCCGGGTTTTGGGATGGGTTGGAAAGGCCGGGACATGCCGTATGTCGGTTGAATTGTTCATTCGACGCCGTCTATGCTTCCCTCGTGTCCAGTCGCGTGTGCAAACGCGCACGTATGCGCAACATACACGGTGCTCCTCTGACCCTGGGATTAAACGCATCCAAACGTGGAAGATCTCGTGGAAATTCGTTAATTCAACAGCGATAAAGGGATGGGTTGGTTACCTCGGTCGCGAGGTATTCGCTTGCAGCGATAGAATGAATTCACTCTCTTTCTTTCTTTCGTTCTCTTTGTTTCTCTTCGGTCACACGATCGATTGTACACGTCGATGACAATGAAACGTTATTGGAATCCGAACGGGGAGTGGCGGAGCCCGGCTTATAGATTTTGTTCGAGACAAAATTAGTTTTCTTCAGTTTTTGGCGAGCGTACTACTCTGGCGGTCGCTTTATTGGGCCGATGTTTTGACGGAAATTCGTGGGGGAAGTTTTTAGGGTGGGTTACAGGGGATGATTGTGAAATGGTTCGCGTGTTGAAAATACGGGATAGAATGGACGAGGGGCGGAGTATTAGAAAAAATAAAGTTTTACTATCAATCTTTATTAGTCGTGATAGTTTGAAGATGTTTGATACTATTGAAAGTTTTATTATAGAGATATTGAAGTAATTTATTTGTATTCTTTAAAATGATTCGAAGGATATGTTACTTGTTTAAAATTTCAGAAGTAAATGTAATTTTTATATGAATAATTAATATTGGAAATTTGTGAATAGATAGATTTGAAATATGAACTTTTTTCTTTTTTAGGCGATAGAATAATGAATTTTTAAAATAAATTCGTACATTTCTTTCATAATTTTAACTAATGCTTCTAAAAACAAGAAATTCATAAACAGATTCATGTTTTTAATTAAATATAATTGAAATTGAAGTAACGTTTATAAATATCCTTAACCATCGTATGAATAAATAAAGAATTTTGAAATATTTTATAATACTCTACAAAAGAAATCTAAAAAAGTGAAGCGAACTGAAAAATTTTAACAATAAAAGAAGTCCACTATTCATATACGAAACAAAATTATGCATAATAATATTATATATATATGATAAATAAAATAGTTTAGTTAATAACAATTAATAAGAAACTATTTTTTTTGCAAAAATGTTAAACTCTTTTCGTTACTTATAATACCGGCTAAATATATTCTGGAAACAGACAGTGTAATATGGAAATGAATCATTAGATATTCCCTTTATGTGTTGGTTGCTCGTGGTTTTTTCTGGTTTAAAAACTTTTTAGAAATGCCGTGATGGAATCGTTTAGAACGAGTCATAAGAGGAAAGGATGTCAAAAATGTAAATCAGTTTTTCTGGAATCCCGAAACCAGCATGGCAGCTACGAAATTTATTAAAAAATTATTCGACAGCATTTGAAAGAATGTTAAAAAGAGAATAAAAAAAAAAGTTACATCGAATTTATTATTTTAGATTAATCGATCATTATATATACTTTGTTAAAAAATTTACTAATTCAATTGATTTAAATAATTTAATAATATAATAAATAACGAATTTAAAACAATAACATATTTATGATCAGTTTGAATTTCTAAATGGCCTATAAGGAACAAACATTTTTAATATTTGAATGTTTCATTTTAATTTTTTTATTATTTTATATTTTATGTAACAATACGTGATATAATATGAATAATATATGATATGATATTAATACTTTTTTTTCGTATATTCAAAAATCTCAATTCATGAACTGTATAATTTCGATAAAAAAATTACAGAAATCTCGATAATCAAGCAAACAACGAGAGATTTAAATATTGATGGAAGTTAATTCCCCTTTTTCATTTACTTTCATTCTTTTTCTGTGTTTCAATTGTTCGTCTCGCGTTACCAATTACGTTAATTGCTTCAGGTACAATGTTAAAACCTTGATTGGAATATTCTCCAATGAATTCGACAGGGATTAATTTCAATTGCATAAAATATTATTCCTTGTTAGTGACATAGTGTTTCCATTTCATTTCAAAAATGACCATTGCTTTCTTCTTCAATACTATATCCTCATACACCATAATCAACAATCGACAAATATTAATCAATTATTACTTTTCCATTTTCAATTTTAATAATACTTGTTGCCATACTTTGCTCTAACATTTGCTATTGATTTTTGATTTAATTCATCCAATGAAATCTAAAATCTTAATACGTTTTAAGACTTATACGTTTTAGACAAAAATTCTTTGTAAATAATAAATAGAAAGTATATCGAATATATCTCTTATACAGAATTTAATATCATTATGAATCAGAGATTTTTTTCGAATATCAAGCTCATTCAGTAAAAAACTCTCTTAACTTCATCTTGCACAAGCAACAAAGAATTCTTCATGAA
The DNA here is from genome assembly GCF_000469605.1 of Apis dorsata. Taxonomy (NCBI): domain Eukaryota; kingdom Metazoa; phylum Arthropoda; class Insecta; order Hymenoptera; family Apidae; genus Apis; species Apis dorsata. The sequence continues at coordinate 214,948 of NW_006264075.1, forward strand.
AAATCTCTCTCTAAAGATACAATTTTATCGCAAGTTTTTTCTACACAAAATTACATTTCCTCCCATCCCACTGTCCTCACGTTTCAAAATATCCTGTATATCCATCCGATTCCTTTTTCCTTTCTTGAAATCCTACAGCTAAACAGAAATATCGTTGAATGACCCAAGACCGGGGTCTTCCTCTAATTAAAGTAACGTACAGACAGAAATAGCCGGATCCATTCCGTTGGAACAAAGCCGTTGAAAAGAAACGATAACGACCTGGTCGCAATACCATTGTTGCAAAGCTAACACGGAGGAACGATCCTCTCGAGCCATTTTAAGGTCATTGGAAAGGCCTCTCCCTCGATCTCGGCGATCCCTCTTCTTTTTTAATTATTCGTGTCACATTCGGACACAGACAGTCCCCCTTTGGCTAGACAAAACCTCGCTCAACAATTCAAAGATACTAACTTGGCTGGTCTCGAAATTTCGTTAATTATTGTTCAATTTGTGAATGAATTGTTTGAAACGGGATTGAATGGCGAACAAAAAGTGTAGAGAATTATTGCGAAGGGATAAATAAAGAGTAATGAAATTTTTAATATTTTTTAATATTTTGATTAGAAAGATAATTCGTTGATAAAAATATATTATGATTTACGTTTTATGTGATATGCATGCTGAGAATATCAAATTGTTTTGACATTGTTAAGTTTTAAAGATTAGAATAAAATTCGATTTTCATATTTTTTATATTTTATACTAGCACGATATATCTGTTGCTGTTATAAAATAACTAACCAAAAATTATATAGATGTTTATATATAAAGAAAACAAAAGAAAAGAATGCCAGTAGATGGCGCCAGCAGATGGATTAGTATTATTCATCTTCTACAGGCATCAATCACTTATTTTATCTTATTTAAAAAAAAATACCGAATTAATAATTATTGTATTATAAAAATAATTACTTACAAAACGTTATACGTTAACTAAAATTTATAATATTCATGTATATAATAAAATAAAAATTTATTAAGACTAATAAATTATATATGTATCATATCTCTTATGTTTCATCTGTTTAAACAACAAAGATTTTGATTTTAATATCTAATAAATAAAAGTGTCAAGATATAAATAGATTACGGATGTTTGTCGCGTATTTTTATAAAAAAAATTCTCTATCATACATGTATTTCTTGAATTAAAGAAAATGAAGTAGTTTTACTTATATAAGAAATATTGCAGTAGACTGTATAAATTCAATCATAAATCATACGTAATCGTGGAACATTATTTTCTATCCTTCTCAAATATTCAAAAGAGAAGAAAGAAATAAAAAAAGAATCACGCTCGAGACGAATCGCGTCTCCATTCGGCCGGTAAATAATGGAAGAACAAAATCGAGGGATTCGATTTAGGTACGAAAGGAACGACCCTTCCTTTATTCCCGTTATTTATCGTATACCAGGAGAATTCACGTTTATTCTAGCATCGAACGATCGTTTTCTTGGATTCGCAACACCTGTGACCAATGTTTAACCGGGTATAGCGAGGACGTGGCACACTTGGCTGAATTCTGAATCTCGGTGGCAGTATACGCGAAGGCGATAATTGCATAGAAATCATAGCCAACGTAGCGTGAATTCTTGAACGTGTCAACGTGTGCACACGTTGACACATGATATACACGGCATATCATTCGTCCAGATCACAAATATTTGGGGGAAATCGTAATTCGAGATCGTTAAAATAGCATCGAACGTGGAAAATGATCAAAGGATTCGTGATTGATAAATTGGAAAAGTAGTGTGAATTTTTATGCACGAATGAAGGAGATTATGTGCAGAGAAGTTTGAAATAAATTAAAGAAATATTGAAATATTTGTATAAACAAATATAATATTGTTCGAAAATATTATTTTTAATATGTATATATAAATTACAAGTAAATATTATTTAATATTTATAATTGAATTTATTTTAAATAGAAATTATAAATGATTTATTTTCTGCTTAGTTGGAACCTAATAAATAATCAAAGATGATTGCGTTTTATTTTGTACTTTTTATTAAACACTGAAAGAATTGATGGAGTTTTTATTATCATTTATTTTATTGTGTGTTATTTTATATGCAATATGTAATATGTATAATATTCTAACAATGATAAAGTTAAAAATTGTTTTGAAACGATTCTTGAATTATTTTAATTCCTGTACATGAGAAAAAAGTTAGTTGATCCAAATTCCTGTGAAAAAATTCCTGACATAAAAAAAAAAAGATTTCATGTTACATTTATTCTATGTCTCAATTGTAATCCAAGTTTGAAGTAATAAAATAGAACATAAAACAAAACCCAACTTTTTCGTACATATCCACGAACATACGTTTTCTCTCGTTATGGATTTCTCTTGTGCCGTGTATATATAAAAATTGCATATTTGAAAAGGGCAAGAGCGAGATAAACAATCGTTCAGAAGGGAAAGACATCTGGCAAAGGGTAGCATGGAAAAACTTTGATAATAAAGAATAAATCTCGAGGGAACAATATTCGACCCTTTTATTTTATGTAAACATTGTTATTTTTCAAGAGATTTCATTGTTGCTTATTCATGTATATTGTATTCGAGTAATACTGATGAATCGACTATCAATCTTATCTCTTAATAGTTATTTAAAACAATTTAAAATAATTGTTCTTTGATCTTCCAAAAAATAATTTGTTTTTCTATTATATATAAAAAAAAATGCATTGACTTATTGAGTGAATGATTAAAAAAAAAAAATTCAATCTTCATCTATTTTATCCTTTAAATCTTACGTAAAATTACAACATAAAATTACGTACAAAGAAATTAAAATTTTTATCTTTTTCTTTCATCCTGACTAGGAAAAATAAATTTGACCTGATTCTAAATTCCTTCAAACCACAAAAAAAATTCAATTTTATTTGAAAATCAAAGAATAGAATTTTGAATACTTTAACATATTTTAAAAAATAATGAAAAAATACTATATTTCAGGATATTTCAACTACAAAAAATAGTATTGTAATTAAAATATCAAAATTCATTAAGAATTGTATTTCTGAAACTTGGAATATACAATATTTCTAATAATTAAAGATATTACATATTTAGTATACACCAAAGATTAAATAAATTTAATTTAATTTTAATTTAACTTTGTATTTCAAATTATAACGAAGCTATTATCAATTTATATTATACTAACAACTAATTAGTAAATAACAACTAGTAAATAAATATAATTCGATTAATTGAATTTATTATTAATTCACATTAAACAAACAATGATTCGATTAAATGCTTGATAGTTACAATCATTACATTTGATATAAATAAAACATTTAATTTAAAACAATTTTTAATATGATTTTTATCTTATATGGAAAAATATTATGCAAAAAGTTAATTTCAAAAAGTTATAATATACATCATTTAATGGTATTAAAGACTTTTCCATATAAGTCTTGCGGTTCAATGACAAATTTTGAAAAATTTAATAAAGATTATATGATATAATTTTTCGAAATTTCTTCTTCAGTTCCAATGATAAAGAGAATTAATAAAAATTTACTATGACAAATGGCGTAGAAAATGATATTATCACTTCTAGAGAAAAAATTTAACCATAATAAACTCTCACAGCTATCCAACAAATGGCCAAGAATATCATTTACGATCTCGTTTAATGATTTCTCGTTATCAATTTGTAACGCTTGATCACTTGTTTCCTGCACCAAAGAAATATTAGAAAAACGTTATTCATTTTACTCCGCATTTCACTCATTGGATTAAAGCGAAGAAAGAACACACTAAAAAGTCTTATTCCGAATGTAGGGTAATGGATCAACTAAATTACGTTTTATCAGGATCCCCTTGTCACTTATCGTTTCATTTTGAATTAATTTATGAAGACATTTTTTGATGGTTTCTTGAATTTTAAACGGGACGAGAATAATTCTAATTACGTCATTTCTTGGATTTTATGCAAAGAAGAATTTAAGCAGTGAAAATTATACGAAGAGACAACTTTTTGAAATGAAATATTTTTTCTACTCTAATAATCTTTAAAAATCTTTCCCCTTCTTTACTCTACTAATATTAAAGAATATGAATAATCTGTAAAATATAAATTGATTGAAAAAATATTATTAAATATTATTGAATCTTCTTCAATGATAGATTAAAATTTGATTTTTTCAATATAAAACTATTTTTTAATATTTTTTATAAATTTAATTATTTGCTTTCATCGTTTACAATTTTTTTTCTTCTTAATATATATCTTCAACGTATAAAATTTATAAACAATTTTCATGCACTTTCTGTACGTCTTTATTTGAGAAGTTACCACCCCGCAATTCTGCATCAAGTATACGTGCATAATGTTGATGTTGATTCGGCTGTGCAAATGTACGATGTGCAAACAAGCAGGGATGAGTGCAATCTACTTTATAACAGTCACAGACGTTCCGTCTGTTAATTATAATTTTTTAGAAGCGGTATCTTTGAAGACTCACCCACGTAAATTAAAAGAGAAACGACGCGGTTGCTGCACCATTTGCTTCAGTCTTCTCTCCGTATACAAAAAGTGATTGTAATATTTTCGAATGAAACTGAATTCAAAGAACATTTGCAGATGAACCATTAATTGTTTACTTTGTTTCATTTAAATATTAATAATAGATTCATTATTATTTAGAGATTGATAATATTTTAATTTAATTTAATTGGAAGGAAAAATTGTATTTCATGATATATTATTATCGATATCGAATATATTAGATATTATATAATAACATATAATATTATATATTTATCATTATCATTAAAATTTCGATTTTTTCATAAATTTTATTAGCTAGAATTATTCATCTATCAGGAATTAGAGAATTACCTTTAGGAGGACTAAATTTTGAACAATACAAGTTTCATAAAACATATAAATAAAATTATAGTATGAAGAAATACAACATATATCTATAATTTATTATTCATTTGAAGTTTAATGAAAATTCCTATACTTTCTCTGCAAAAATATTAATTCATGCATATATTGTAATATTATTACAATGCTGATTAATAATAATTATGTAATAAGTATTATTAAATGTTATCTAAAATATATGAAAATATTTATTTATCTCAAGTATCTAAATATTAAAATTATAATATTGTCCATTAGCAAGAAATACCCAATTTTTAATTTCTAGTTTCTTCCTAATCTAGATAGCTATCATTACTATTATTTTACAACATAATTTCAACACATTTCAAAACAATCAATTAATCAAAATTTCATCTTACTTTTTCAATTCGATCACCAGCCAACTCGTCATCAAACGATCGTGGAAACCGATAAAAAATTCAAAATTTCCATCGCATCAATCATTAATATTATCATCAATAGTGTCAGTCAACGATTTTCGAGCTTTAGTTCACGATATTCGTTATCGTTCGAGTGCAAATGCAATTGACAATAAATCAACCGAAATTTTCTTTCTCGCATACTCGACTCGTTTAATTCGAAAGTCAATTTCTTCCCAATTCCCAAGTTTCCCTCAAGTTTGTGTCAATAAGCTTTGGGTCTACGTTGCGCGGAGATGCTTGGAAGGTGTAATTGGGAAACACCAACAGCTATCAGGCCGCGAAATCGGTGGCCACTTGAAATCGTGGACCCGCAGTAGCGAAGTCAAGTGGTTAATTAAGTTTGAAGCAACTTCGCCACTTCTGTGTTAACTTTCCGACGAGTAGAAAATATTCATTGTTTTGAAATAAGCTTAATGCAAAAGAGGGTGAATATAGATTAAGATTTTCTCGAAGCTTTTAATTATTGCAGAACGAAAATACAATGCAAGCGTATAATAACGCATGAAGCGTTTAAAATGATAATAGCATTTGTAATATCTCTATTGTAACATTCCAAGAAATTCTTTTCTTAATTATGAGGGAGGTAAATAATTATATTTTTTGATTGTTGAAAGAGATGAAAGAGATTTTCAAATAAAATTTTCTATTTTTAATATTATAATGAATGATATATTTTTCAAAAATAATCATACTTGAGAATTCTTTTTTATTGATAATTCTTTTAAAAAATATTAATTACTGTGCAAAAAAATTGTTCGAGAAAATTGATGTACTTTCCACTATTATTTTTTTAGACAAATTCTATTTCAAAATGATGATTAAGCATTACAATATCTATAAATATATTTATACATTCATATTTTATTTGATCCTTAATTGAGTTACTACTTCCCCAAATACAATCATTATACTTCATATATTAAAAAAAATAATAATAAATAAATTAGTAAAATAATTTATATATAATATATAAAAAATAACATAAGAATAATATATAATATATTAGAAGGTATATAAATATTCATGGAAATATATGAAACAATAAAAAGGAATATATATATAAATGTGAAACTATACGAATAAAAATATATAAAGATAATAATTTAATCATATAAAGAACAATTCCTCTCACGGTATAAATTACTAAATGAAATCAACCTCTACCGTCGTAATAGAATATATATATCATTCGTCACCTACCTATCATATCAAAAAATTCACGAAACGCGAAAATTGAAGGGAAATATATGTAAATGAAAACAAGGAACGAGAATATAGAAACCATAACGAACACGTGCACACAGGCCAATCGAGGATCCCGTGGAAACGGAAAATGGTTTCATTTGGTACCGACCGGTCGATTAAGCGCCGTATGAATTTTTAACGAAAACCTGCGGCATTTCACCCCGCAGTATTAAACTGGACGCACTTGCCATCGTTGTTGGCTAACCCCGCAATTTATCCAACTGAATCCACAAATGGTTGCTTGCTAAATAGTTGGAGATACACCGCACTCCTCTTTGAACGTGATTTAGATAGGCGCGAATAAAGTGGCTAAGGTACACCTATCATTTTCTATCAAAAATCCTCCGATTCGTGGCTCGCCTCTTTGAGTCCATCGATCGTTTGGAACCGGTTAAACGTGGCTGGCTTTTAATTGAACTTGGGAAATGAATGAATAAGTTGGACAACGAGCTATAACTGTGTTACAGTTATGACGATCGTTTCAAAGGATTTTATTAGGTTATTTATTTTGTAGAATATTTATTTTGTAGAATATTTATTTTGTAAGAATAGTAATAAGAATTTTGTAATAAGAATAGTTTGTGGAATGATAAATATCGTGATGGATGATAAGTAGACCGTGGATATATTATAAATTTAGTTATATATAATATTTAAGAAGAGTAAGTAATAATTATATTTGTAAACTAATCTAATTTTAATCTAAATTTTGCTTTAATGAATGTATATCTTTTGTATATAGAATGTTAATTATAATAATATTCGTGGAATAATAATTTTGAAAAACGTTGCATTTGTAATTAATCTACGATTTTTGATAATATTTAAGATTATTGTATTTGTAAAGTATTCTATTTAATGTATCATTATATTTATAAACAATGAAATTGAGTTAAAAGTTTTATTGATGTCAGATTTTTTTTTTTTTGCTTGAAACTAAACAATAAATTTATTGAAAAATAAATTTATTTATCTTTATATGAAAAATAAACTAATTATCCGAGATTTTTAACAGTAATATTTTTAAAATTTTATTCTATATGATTAATTTGAGTTGAGTTTCATTCATTGATTTTTCTCGTGTAGATATTATCAATGAAATAATAAATTGATTTTATCCACAATTTTAATATCATCATTTTAATGAATGTTAAATTTACATATCGCAAATTTCGCAATATAATTTTTCAAAAGGATTAATTATTCTCATTTTTTTTACAACTTTATTTCTAATTTCTAATTTTTTTTAGAGTTCAAAATGAAATAATAATTTTTTTTTTATATACACCATCCCTCCATGGATGCTTTCGATGAAATAAACATTCGCGATAAAACTTATTTCGCTCAATTGATTCAAAATTGGGAACGATAATACAAATCTATAAGTAAAATAATCCACGATTCTAACTGAAGAGCGAATCGTTGAGATTGGGGAAAAAGTTGAAAGACGAGAGAAAGAGCCGGCGACTGAAATTCAATGTGGAATTTAATTCAGACTCTGGAAATCTTCTATTGATGTCCAGGAATTTATCGACGGCTCCGAAAAATTGATTCCTCCCACTCTTTGATTCACAGTGAATTACAGCTTTCTCAACGAAACAAATATTTGAAGGATTCGGCCACTCTCCCTCTCGTTTTAAGCAATCATTATTCCTTTCTGTGCACGAGCAAAAAAAAAAAAAAAAAAAGGATTTCTCATTTTCCAAGCACTGTTCTCCTAGAAAGCTAATTTACCAGGTTGGAAATAGATTTTGGTTATCCGCCCATACACTGAATTATCCGATTTATTACTCTATTCCGTGAAAAAATTCTCATCGTATCGTTTTATATATAGAAGACGAAAAAACGAAAATATTCAAGAGCTTGATTTAAACGAAACTATTGATAACAGAAATATTGGAGTTAAATTCTGAGAATACTGTTGTAATTACTATGAGATATTGAGATTATACAAGCGAATTTTTTTATTGGAATATCACTCTGAGAGGATGAGATGAATCTTTAAAGTTAATTTTCTATTTTTATTTCTTTTTTTAATATAATTTTAATATATGAAATAGAGCAAAATTTGAAATATATAAAATGTTCAAATTTTAGTGCTCTATTACCCAATTGTAAAAATATTCTCAGATAAAATTTTATTCAAATTTAAATGCTAAAACATGGATTTCATTTCTTTAAAGAAATAATTTTAACTATACACAAACTTCCAAAATCAAAATGATATATATATTTTTGACGATGTATATTGTAATGTGTTGATTGTCTTTCGTATATTGTAACGTGTTCCTATGCTTTGAAAATGAATGGAATTTGCATTCGAATATAAATGACAAATATTAATTTTCATACAATTTGTAGATAATCATTTTCATTCGTTTTACTGAAATATTCTAGTTGGATGAATTATTCATCACAGGAATATTTGCAAAAATTTTCTTTCTCATAAGTAATTGTTATTATCGGCAATAAATCAAATTGCAGCAGCGAAATAGAGAAAAATTGTAATTTTGGAAAAACGAAAAATTAAATGGATTATATTTAACATAAGATAGAATTTACGAAATTTCAATTTTAATGGAAAATTATTAACAATGGAAATTATAAAATTGTATTGAAAATGTTTTTACTCGACTAAAATGTTCCTATTCGACTAAAAGCAATCGCTCTGAATTCGATTTAAATGAATGAAATGAATTAAAATTCAATCGTGTATTAATCGAAATTTTATGGGGCGAGGAAATCGTAATATGAACACTAGATCAATAAAAATTACTAATATGCAATATTTAAAGAATGCACAGAGTAAGCCGTTTTCCAAAATTACTTCATTATCATAACTTCCTTTAAATTAAACAATTAATAAATAATTCAGAATATGAAATTTTTGATTATCTATATATATATAACTAACATTAAATTTGTTAATATTTACTTTAAAAAATTTATATTAAGGAAACATAACCTTTCTCAAAATTGCATTATAAATCATGTCAATACATATACAATTATATACATATGTATATAATTTCAGAAAAAAAGACTAACAATCTACTTTATAGAAAAATAATATTTAAAGAATATATATATAAAGAGTATAAGAATTCATAAGAAATTTTAACGAATAGTTTATATTACACAATGATTAATAACTCAAAGTATTAGATCTAAGAAATTACTTTAAACAGAAAATCAGCATTTCTGCATATCTAATGAATTACTAAGACCTAACGTTTACACTCTTAACAGCGACAGACATGTCGTAAATCCATGATACCGCGCAGGAGCAATTCACATGTACGGTCACTGCCTTCTGCTTAAATCTAGTTTGTTGACCTATTATTATGATGTATTATTACGTCTACTAACATCTGTTAATCTTAACAGCTCCCACGAGTTCTAAGTTCCATAGCATTGTCTGTTTTCTTGAATTACTTCCATTAACTTCCATTAAAACTTTCATTATCCGACTTAATTAATAAAGAACTTCCTTATATTATATATCTTCCAATTTTTCAGATATTTTCATCTCAATAATTATACACTAATTATAAATACGCATTTACGTTTCGATTTCAAATTAAATTTCTGTTGTTGTGTTTTCCAAGTAAATAAAACAAACATTGCTATAGGATATAGAATTTGCAATTACGAGGCCTCCATATTTGGCAGAGAATATTATATGACTAGTTACGAGTAATATTCGTTGTATTAAAGAAAAGTGTCATTGCGAATACAAATAATATACAATATTCGAATCGATGTATGTATCAGAAATACTAATTAAAAATATAGATTTAAATAATACGATATCAGGAAATATATTTAAAAGCAATAAGAAGTGCGCGTATCAAATCACTGAATTTACAATTGGAAAAGGTTTCAACTTGCAGCGGAGAGATAATGAGATAATGAGAGGCAGAGGCACTTAAAGCTCATGCGCCCTGAAAATCATCATCGTTAGGAAGTTCACGAGCTCTCAAGCAGCGTTACCATTTCTGTAATCTGTTAATACTATCGGAACAAGGGCGATGTTATCACAAGAAACATCTCGAGATGCTAATGTACGTGTCTCGTAACTGATCATGGAATACCGGTTCTCAATTATGGGGCCTCGTAATTGCAAATTCTATACTCTCTATGGGATTATAAATTTGATCCTTTTTTTTTTTTTTTTACAATATTGTCTTTAATATCGCATCGATTTAAGAAATGGTATATTGTAAGAAAGAATTTTTTTTTTAAAGAATTTACTTCATAAAATGTATGTCTCGCAAAAGTGACATGGGTAAGGAAGATAAATGAAATCTAAAGATTACATTGCATGAAATATTACTTTTATAAGTAAGGCTTCAAGTTATATTTTCAAAAATATACTTTGCTATCTTTTATTATTTTTTGTCCTATGAAATTCCTATTTTAAAACAGCTATACGATACAATTTCAGAGATATTTAATAAACTAATACAATTTACAATATTAACAAATTAATCTATTCTTTATTTTATTAACGATTTATCATTAATAAAATTGAAAGAATAAAATTAATATATTTTGTTGAAATATTATAAATTCAATTTTATTAACGATTTACCATTAATAAAATTGAAAGAATAAAATTAATATATTTTGTTGAATTATAAATTCAAACGTTAATGTGTAGTTTTATTCGTACATAATTGTATTAGAAATAATTAAAATTAACTGAAGAATATATCCTTATAATATGATATATGTAAATGAAATGGAGTGGAAAATTAAATTTCTCTCTGCTTAATTTCGACAGCTGTCGCTTCTGTTTCGAAGTTCATGAAATTTAATGAAATTATCAGCTGAGACACAGTTAACGAATTTTAATTAAGAACAATTGACATTACGTCCATATTGCGAATAGACGATAATAGTAATAATTATTATTACGATGTAACAAATTGTATATATTTACAAATTTTTGCTATATACGATTGTCGATAAACTATTTATTAATTTATATGGAAATTTATTTTAATGATTAGTAATTTCATATTAAATATTGAATATTTAGTACAATACCTAATATTCTTTTGTTAGAATAATTATTAAATGTACATAAATGCGTTAGATAAGAGAATGAATATTCTAATTAAATTTAAAAGGATTATCTTTTTAGAATATTTTGCGTATACATTATACAAGATTGGTGATGATTTTCTATGCATAGAGATAATATTTAGCCTTGAATTCTCTAATTGAATTCTGATATTCTCTATTCCGTTTAATTCGAAAAGAAAAACAACTAATATCTAAATTCTTTTAAATGAAAATTATATCTGCATATTTTTAATAATTATACATTTATTATACTAAAATCAATCTCTGTTTTATTTTATAAATTTTTATGAAATTATAAATAATTTCAATAAATATAATGAAATAATTTAAAATTAGTCAAACAAATTCAGAAATTCGACATACTTTTTATAATTTCACACGTTTGTTATATCAAGTTTATTTAGAATTATTTATCTTATGAATTTTTAAATGTGCAGTATAATTACATTATCAATTTGATATTATCACTATGATTCGAAATATACAAAGCAAGCTACGAATTACATCTTTCAACGCGAATTCCGTTTTTACAAGCGCATATTTCACGAGAGAAAAGCTTCTGTTTGAAACGAGATGGAACAAGTTCCTCGAGAATATACCCGGTTTGGACAAATTCTGCAGATAACTCGTAAATTAAATAATTAACAAGTTACCGTTGTCATCCTTCTTCGTGGACTTTCTAATTTTTCTTCCTCGAATTTGTTTAAACCCCGTAATGATATTATTCTCACTATCTCGTGAAACAACTTGAAGAACTTCTCTTTCATCTTAAAAAACGACCTACGCATTTAACGCTCGTGATCTGGCACAAAGATCTCTCTTGATAGCTTTTTCGTTTTTTATAAAAGTTTTTTTTCGAATAAATGTTAAAATCGAAATTATTCATACCTCGAAACGTGAAACTTTAACTGCCGTTATAAAATGTCGAATACCGAGGGGAGGATGCATTAAAGATAAAGTGTTATGATGATAAGAGGTACTAGGCCATTCATTTATGCAGTTATACATAAATGTTGCATATTTATGGAATATTTGAATCTCGAAAAAGCAATGCGTTAATTTTGTAAAAATCTCATTTAGCTTCAATGCCAGATTTTTGTCTATTGTACAGAAAAAAAGTTAGCAATAAGAATAATTTTTAAATTAATATCTTTTAATTTGATGTATAACAAATTTTTGGTTTATAAAAATGCACTGTTGGAAACAATAGTCTGTATGTTTGATGAAAAGGAATAACCTTAATTTTTGATGAAACCATAACATTTATTATTAAGATTTATAACTTAAAAAAAAAGATAACTATAAAAAATTAATAATAATAAATGATAGGTATAATTCTTGATGTAGTGTCATAACGAGAGAATGCATTAGTTTGTGGTTTAAAGTCTCTCATAATACTCCCACATTAAACGTGACTCGAGAAGTCATAACAGTAAATCTACATTCCATTCCACTGGAACGCTAGATTTAGAATAAACAATTATAGCATAGAACTTCAATAATCCACCACCAATGAGATTTTACTAGAAGATTATCGGATATTCTCGAGTATTTAGCAATAATTCTAGAATATTTCGATGCGAATTTAGGATATTTTGCGAATGAAATCTTCGTATACTATTCAGATAACTATTCAGATATATTAGAATAATTATTAATAAGAATCGTACTCAAAAATATAGATCATTCGTAATTTTTAATATTTTCCCTGTTTTTTAAAAAATTTATATAGTAACAATTTATGTATTATGATATATAATACGATATGAATCCAATTGAGAATGCCTAGAAAAGTTAAGTTAAAGTTCTTTACCATCTACACATTACCAATCATCATTTATTAATTAATTAAAAAAAAGAATTCTAGATATTTGATAAAATTATTCAAAAATAAAAAATATAACAAAATAATCACTGGGTTTTATTCTATCTATGCTAAATAAATATAACGCAGAAGCTGTTAACGTTTCAACGTTTCTCTATGATTGATGATTCATAATTCGAATATCAACAAACTTGTAGATGATGATACTCGATTATATTATTAGGCTTTGGGTTTATTGGCTCACATTAGGAACTTGGTTCTAATAATGTGTAAAGATAGTATTACATGTTGAGTAAACAATCTGCTAATTAGGATAACGTATGAAATTTTTTACTGAATGTGTATGTTAAAGTGACAGAGTTTCGACCATTAGAAGGGAGCCGTGCGTCTGAGATTAAGGCGCGTAAAAAGAGTTGGTAACAAGCTTTTGGAGGTAACATGGGTGAACGTTGTCGAGGAATGTTTGCAAAGTTTGTTTAGGTAAACGAATAAATGAGTATGTGAATAAAAAAGGGAGGGAAAAAATGTCTTAGAGCAAAAAGAGGAGGGGAGGTTTAGGATGTGAAAATTATGTTGAAGGGTAAAGATATAAGTAAGAATTAGTGATATCTCGATATTAACAAATATATAATATTGTATATTAAATTTTTTTCTTATATATTATAAAATGTTTAAGTGATAATATTATATAACTAGATAATAAAATAATAGCAATATAATAATAATGGTAGGAAATTTATGCTATTGCAAAAATTAATTTTAATGATTAAAATGTTTCAGAAATTAAAAAAAAAGATTATTTGAATCCTAATTAAGCTATTATTATATTAGAATTAATGATATGAATATTATACCGTTTATTAAAAATTGTTAAATGAAAAATTTAATTTATCAACGGTTTATTAATTAGTTATTCGTTCACATAACTTTCAATAGTTAGTCATTTTACAATTAGAACGAAAATTTGCATTTATAATAAAACTTAATTATATATTCATCGAATAAATTTAGTCTCAGAGTTTGTAATACTTCATGTTATAACAAGAAACTGTTGTTAAACTATGCTTTATTATTCCGACCTAACTCTGTCTTCGAGCGTTTTCCCTAAATTCTGACAAACTCTTTGTATTATCAAAACTATACAAGCATTTCAGTTCATTAAACTAATTTCAAGATCAACACGAAAATTACGAACGAAGCATACAAATGACTAAACTCTATAACATTTTATTTTATTCCCAGTTCATTGATCAATCTTTAACTTTTAATCTCTGATGAGCAAATATAGAATCAAGTTTTTAATTAAGAATTAACGAAAAAAGGGTAATTGGTTTCCCAATCTCGAATGGAGGCTCAAATAAATAAAATTTTAAACAGAAATTTACTTTCATTTGAAAGTAAATTATCATACAGTAAAAAACTACAACGACAAATATCAAAGTATTTTCTTTCCAAAAAAATTTAGCAAATATTAAATCTGACAGATTTAATATTAAATATTTTTAATTATTATATATTAATATTCCTTATATTAATAATTATATATTATTAAATACAAGGAATGTAAAGATTTTATATTATCTATATTATCAAATGAAAATAAAATTTAAAAATAATCACCAAATTAAAATCTGATTATTGGATTCAACTTTGATTTAATTATAAAACTAAAATCGATACAAACTTTCTTAATTCACACAAGTACAATTTCCTCAAACGACTACGAATTACCAACTTAGTTTCCAAAGTGAAATTACAAACAAAGAGTAAGAACAGAGTAGGTTTGGCTTGGAAAATCGTTTAACGAAGGACATCCGAAGCGACTCCAGATTAATTAAAAGAGACCATCGAGTATAATGTTACGCATGTTTCGGCCCATGGTAAATTTGACGGCTCATTGAACACAGAACGATCGAGATTACTGTCCTATCGTTACAGAGGAATGTTTCGAGGTAACCCTGAATGAATGCCACGTAAATCTCGACGCGATGCCTCTTATATTTTGCACAGACTGCCTGTTCCCGCTTCATTTGGCGGGATCTGTTGTGGTTCTGAGGGCCAATTTGATCGTGCCGCGCATACGTCTGCGATTTTGTTACACGGTGACACGAGATATCGACCTATTTTCGCAGGCAAAAGTGAAAAATCGATGTCGAGCTTTTATTACACTTAAAAAATAAACGAAATGAATGAAGTTTAAACGAGCATAGAGGAAATAAAAAATTTTTACAATTCAGAATAAATTCGCGTTAAAATTTCGTCCAGAATTGTACGTGAAATAATTAAAAAAATAAGAAAGAATAGAAATTAGAAATGTATGATCTATGTCTAAAATGTTTAAAAGCACTGTTTAGTTGAAAAATTTAGAAATTATTATTATTTTGCAATTAAATTCAACTTCATGTACAATAATATTAATTTTATTTACCATTAACTGCGTACCATCAATTTTTATAAATGTATAGATATATTTTAAATCGAAGTCTTCTATTAAAGACAAAATCTCAAATTATATCTCTGCCTTACTTTGCAAAAAAATATCGTTACGATAAATGCATTATTAATAACCTTAGCAATTCACAATTTCCTTCTATTTGCCAGGCAAGGATTCTTAAAAGATGTAATTAAGTAATTCAAACGCGAACGAACGATGTTGAACAAATGCGACAAACGAGAATATGGAGAGCACTTTGTTCATAAATTATGAAGCGGCAGAGAAATCGGAAAGCAATTTTCGTTTTCACGTGGTACAAGTGACGCAACCCTTTTGAACTTGTTCCCAAGAGATCTCGCGGATTATCCGTGAAAGGAAATTAAATTAAAATTCCATTTCACGTGTGTCTATACTATAACACGCCTTGTCAATTATTAATTATATCCTGATACTTTTGACTCGATCAAAGGATTCAGGGTGTAAAATGTATTTTAAATTAACGCGGATCATAATTTAAGGATTTTTCGAAGATTAAAATTAATCCACCATCGATTAATCCATAATTATTCGAAATAATTTCCGACTTGGCGCGCTATTCGAACGATACAGAATCGTTGAGAGGATTCTTTTTTTTTTTTTTTTTTGCAT